>NC_028458.1:18795093-18832981 GCF_000263155.2 Setaria italica | reverse complement strand
CCTCGTGGTAACAGGAGGAATGTCAGTTCTTTAGAAACCGGCCGGTTTTTTATGGAACCGGTAAACCGGCCGGTTCCGATTGAACCGAACTGGTTCGATTCTTCACCAAAATGCCCCTCTATCAATACAGGGGAGCGTTATCTCCATGAGGGCAAAAATGGAATTCTTCAATTTTTAGGGTTAGGCAGTAAGGCAGCAGAGAGAGAGACTCGGCCAGCCAGATGGAAAAATCGCACAGGCAAAATAGCGGCCGGCGGCGGCGCTGCACGCACAGGCGACCGGCGGCCGGCGCACGCCGCCCCTCCGCCCCTCCGGCCTCCATCCATTCGTCCCCAGCAACCCAGCCCCAGGTCTAGTCCATCCCCTGTCCGGCAATCCCCAATCCGGCAATCCCCCGTCCTCCCCAAATCCCCTGGGCGCCGGCGGACCGGCGGCCGGCGGGGCGCCGCGCCACCACGCCTGGCCGCCTGGGCGCCGTTGCGGCGGGCGAGTGGGCCGGCCGGCGTGCCACCAGGCACCAGCCCACCACCGGACCGGCGGGCGGCGGCACCGCGGCACCGCGCGTCCGCGCCTGCGGGCCGGCCGTGCCTGGGCGGCGGAGCGGCGGATCGGCGGAGGGCCGGCCGCGCCTGGGCGGAGCGGCGGACCGGCGGAGCGCTGGCCGCGCCTGGGCCGAGCGCCGGCCGCGCCTGAGGCCCTGAGCGAGGGCAGGCCGGCAGGCAGGAGCCAGGAGCCCAGGAGGCAGGACTCAGGAGCAGCCGAGCAGCAAGCCAGGCAGCCAGCAACAGCAAGTCAATCTTCATTCTTCAACAATCGACAACAACAAGTTCTGAATTTCTGATCTACCATGGCTAATGGTTAGTACTCACTAGTCACTACTCACTACAAATTAGTATTATTGCTTATTATTGCACAAAATTAGAGTAGGTATTACTGATTATTGAAGTACTGAATACTAATTAGTCCTTTTTTGCACTTAACATTCACAGTGGATTCTTCAGACACTCCCAATAGCGCAGCACCTAGCCAAGAGGTTGGAACAGAAGTAAGGACAAGAAGAAAAACTGATCCGGCATGAGGGTATTGTACACAAGTTACTGAGGAAGGAAAAAAGAAGATCAAGTGCATGTACTGTGACATGATTTTGAAAGGAGGAGGAATCCATCGATTCAAGGAACATCTAGCCAAATATCCAGGAAATGTGGCTGGATGTCCAAAGGTTGGTCCAGAGGTTCAACATGCAATGAATCAAAATATTGAAAATTGGAAAGATAAGAAAAGGAAGCAGCAAGAGATCTATGAGGAAGAAAACCCGTATGGGCCTGACCCTGGAGATGAGGAATCATATGATGTCTCTAATACTGAAGCAGCCCCAACTCGGCATGGTCCTACTGCAGCAACTAGAGGAAGAAAAAGAGGCATTGCTACACCTAGTATTGGCAAGTATTTCAAACCTAGAACTGGCCCAGGGGATCAACCTACAATAAAGAGTGTGCTCCAAGGAGAAGAAGTCAAGTTAAAGACTGATTTGTGTATGGCAAGATGGTTTATTGATGCATCACTTCCATTTAATGCAGGTAACTCCATCTTTTATCAGCCAATGCTTGATGCTGTGTGTGCATATGGTTCAGGATACAAGGGGCCAAATTTTAATAGTTTGCGTGGTCCATTACTTGCAAAGTGTGTTGAGGAAACTAGAAATTTTGTTGATGGATTTCGTAAAACTTGGAGGCAAACTGGTTGCACAATTATGGCTGATGGATGGACTGATAGGAAGAGAAGGACCCTCATCAACTTCTTGGTGTATTGTCCTAAAGGTACTATCTTTCTCAAGTCAGTTGATGCCACTGAAAGTTCCAAAACTGCAGAGTTCTTGTTCAGATTATTTAGAGATGTAGTGAACTTTGTTGGTGCTGAACATGTTGTTCATTTTATCACTGATAATGCCTCAAACATGGTTGCTGCTGGTAGAAGGTTAGAAGATGAGTTCCCATCTATTTATTGGTCCCCTTGTGCTGCCCATTGTTTGAATTTAGTATTATCTGACTTTGGCAAGGAAAATTTAGTGAAGACCACTGTAGCTCATGCATCATCTATTACAAAATATATCTACAACCATTGTTATCCATTATATCTAATGAGGAAGTTCACTAAGGGTCATGAAATTCTTCGACCAGCGCAAACTCGTTTTGCTACAAATTTTGTTGCTTTGCAAAGCATATACAAGCACAAGGCTGATCTTCATGCAATGGTTGTCTGTAGTGAGTGGACTAACTCTGCATATTATAAGGATCCACAAGGGAAAAAATTTACCAAAGCGGTGCTAGATCAGAACTTTTGGAAAGATTGTGCTGTTGTCTGTCAATTATCAGAACCAATTGTTAGGGTGTTGAGAATTGTGGACAGTGATGAGAGACCTGCAATGGGCTATCTATTTGCAGCCTTCCATGCTTCTAGAGAGGAAATTGAGAAGAGGTTTCAGAGGAAGAAGGACTTAGTTAAGCCCTTTTTGGAATACATAGATGCACGATGGGATAAACACTTTGATAAGAATATTCATGCTGCCGGCTTTTGGTTCAATCCTAATAACCAGTATAATGATCAACTAAGAGAGAAATATAGTTTCACTACTTCTGGAGTTCTTGATATCATTGAAAAATATGCTGGGAAAGATATAGCTCTTCGGAGTTCTTTGACAAGAGAGATGAGAATTTTTAGAATGGGAGAATGTGATTTTGGACGTTCAACTGCTATAAATGATCGACAACACATGCTTGCTGGTAAGTACGCTTTCATTATATTGTTGTCTTGTAATTTTCTGTTACATTTCAGCACCTTTAATTTTTTTTTTCTTTCACACAGATGAGTGGTGGCAAACCTATGGCTGCAGTGCTCCAAATTTACAAAAGCTGGCCTTGCGTGTGTTAAGCCAAACTTGTAGTGCTTCAGGATGTGAGAGGAACTGGAGTTTGTTCGAGCATGTACACAGCAAAAAGAGGAACAGACTTGAGCATCAGAGGCTAAATGATATTGTTTATGTTCATTGCAACTTGAGATTGCACCAAAGGTACCTTTTTGTTTTGCTTCATTACAACTTACAAGAGATGCCTTGCTGTTCATTTTGTTTCTATAAATAATACATGATTATATTCAATTTTTCCTACATTAGGTCAAAAAAACGGTTACAAATTATGATCCAATCAGTTTGGATGAGATTCGAAAGGGAAATGAAGCATGGACAGTAGAAGATAATCCACCACGTCTAAACTTGGAAGAGCTAAATGAATTCCGTGGTGAATTTGCTTCTTTGAGTATACAATGTAGTGATGGTAATATCAAGTGTTCAAATTATTTATTTTCAACAATCAGCATATATGTTTGCCCATGCTAGCATTTAACTTGATAATGTTTTTCAGATTTAGAGCTAAACTTGGATGAGGCTAAGGCCGATACAATGGAAGAAAATGAAGTAATGGCTGCTGTCAACGAAAATGTGCTTGATGATCTTGATATTGCATTTGATGAAGGTTTGGAAGCAAGTCCGAGTGCTGCAGCTAAAGTTCAAGATTGGGCGCCATTTTACTAGTTGTTGAGTTGTGGCTTTGTGAACTTGTCCCTGTTTGTGACTTTGTGTGGATGTGCATTGTGGACTTGTGGTTGTGTACTTGTGTGGCTGTCTATGCATTGTGTGGCTGTGTGCATTGTGGATGCCTATTGTCAAGTTGTTTGAATTTGCGAACTTGTCCCTATTGTCAACTGTCAAGACTCAAGTGTCAAGATGCTGTTTGAATTTGTGATTTGCATGTTTAACATTTGAATAGTTGAACTTGGATATTGTCCCTATTGTCAAGTTGTTTGAATTTGTGAACTTGTCCCTCCCTATTGAACTTGTATATGTAATTATGTATTAATCATGGCTCGTATATTCGACCGGTTCAAAGGTATCTTTGGCCGGTTCACTTCTCCGGTTCAAAGTTATCGAACCGACGGTTCAATCGGTTTTTAACGGTTTGACCAGTGAACCATTAAACCGAAGGTCTCACCGGTTCGATGACCGGTCCGGTCCTAATAACTTTGCCTCCGCCAGCTCCTCGCCTGCGCGCGCAGGTCCTGTCGCCTCGCTCGCTGCCACTTGCGCCGCACCGCTGCGTCACTGTCGCCTCTGGTGCTCCGTGCTCAGTTCCTTCCCCACGGCACGCCTTATCTGGGCGTGTTTGGCATGGCTTTGAAGCTGAATCCAGCAACTCCAGTTAATTTTCTAGCTAAATACTTTAGCTCCAAAATTTCATAGAGCTAGTCAACTCCATGAAGCTGTACAAATGGGGGTGAAGTGAGTTTTGAAGTACCTCTTTTGCAGCTTCAGAACCACCTAATAGTGATTAAAAAATGGTTCGCTTCTTTTCTCCCGAGACCCCCGTGCCGTGACTCCTCCCATGCCTGTTCCTCGCCTCGCGCCCACGCCTGTTCTCGCGCCCGACCCCGCCACCACCTAGGGTTTGGCCACCGTCCACCCCCGCCGCCGGCTGTCGTCGTCCATCCCCGCCACCGAACCTCCCCGCCTCCCTGTCCCGCCTCCTCACCCTGAACGTGGTGCACGGCCCTGGCGGCCTCGCCGCGGCGACATCAGGGCTGGCGGCGAGTCTGGCGGACGAGCTGCAAAGGAAAAGGGCGGCACTGGCGCTGATGGTAAGCCAGCTGCAGCAGCAGAGCCGGGAACGCGGCGAGGGCGGGTCCAGACGCCTGGAAGGCGAGCCCCGGCAGGACGCTGGCATGGCGACGGGGATACAGATGCTAGAGCACAAGCTGGGGACGATGCACGAGAGCTTGAACAGCTGGAGGGACCGGATGGTGGCTCTTCGTCTCCAGGAAGAGGAACTGCGCGCGTTCAAGGAATCTCTGAAGGCTTGGGAGGAATTTTGGAAGCCGGTGCCTGTGCCTCAGCGCAAGAACAGCAAGGTGCGGCACTTCTTTCTTCCAGTCATTCGTTTAATTGAATTGCATTTGCAAGAACAGCAAGGATTAGGAATGATTGATGTGAAAGAGAAGTAGTGGTAAAGAATCGCCATAGCAACTGCTTGATCGCGAAGCTAGGAAATATGTTGTGGGTGCCAACTTGTTGCTGATTTTCGAATACTAGTTTAATTGCCTTTGTTTGCAGTATCATCTCAAGAAAGTTTACACTGATTTGATACTTGCATTAAGAAACTAGCTACTTTTGCTAACTGACTTTGCTAATTTTGATAGAGATCCTACCTACATGCCTACTATTTCGAAGAGGTACAACAAGTATACCGTGTCTCAACATACCTCTGAGATGGATCAACTTTGGAATCAAGCTTTGTGACTATGGACACCTTTCGTGATAGTATGGCTACATCCATCGCGCTAGCATGGAACTGGTGCATTTGGAACTATGAACTTATTTCGTAATTTCGGTTCTAGGCAAATAACATGTTATTTATTATTATTTTGGACTTTACTGCATGCATTTTCATTTCATATTTGTGAGAAGTAGTTCAAGTCGTTCATAGTATATTTATTCAAACCAGGGGTAAGAATGACAATCTACCCTCAAACTCCTCTTTTCTGGAGCTGGGGACACCCTGGGAGCCAAACACCTCCACAAACAACTCCAACTCCACCCAGAGCTGGCTTCACCTGAAGTTCTGGAGTGGAACAACTCCACCCAAAGTTGGAGCCATGCCAAACATGACATTTATATCCGTTGCATTATATCAGCTGTATTATCTGTATCATGCTACCGCATTCCTGAAGTTCCAGGCTCTCTGTCTCTGTTTTTGGCAAACAATCTTCATAGTAAGAAGGTTGCCGTACTATTACTGCTATTTGCTATGTTATACTTCCTTAATAATGAAGTTTACAAATGTAATCCTTATTGACGGTATAATTTTAATACAATTTTCTCCCGAACAACAATTTTCAAAAAAAAATCTACCAAACAATCATGTTTCCATATACTATAGCATGGTAGAAGGGGAAGATGGTTTGGCCCAATCTACGTGAAGAAGATATATGTCATACATGAATCAACCTCACTTTAGTGAACATAAGCATTCTTTGCCAGCAAGTTGTACCATAGGTATCATCTTGAGTTGCTTTACTCAAACTTTACTTCATCTACACAAATATGTTTCTACCTATAAAATTTACGCAAATTAACATTTGTTACAGGCGCGCCAGGACTAGTTAATAGGAAGGTCAGCGAAAGTTGAAACTCAATGGATCACGAAGGAAGATTATTTTAAAGCCTAACCACAACAGCGACTTGCAGTCAAGGAACTTCGTTCTCCGACTCCAACCGTGCTTCAATTCAGGACGGTAAGGGAAAACGCCGCCGCATAGGTGATGAGGGTAAACCGCCTCTCGCTCTATTCCACCCGGCGATATCAATTTTTCTTTTAGGTATGATGAATATGTTGTGTGTGGGATTATTTGTGCACGAAAATAAACAAGGGGATAGCCGCGCTTTATCCGATGCAAACCCAACACATGCACATCATTCCATCGAAACGTAGCCGAAGCCACACAGTGACGCGACGTAGCACCTACTACTACGGTTACAGACGAGAACAAGCGATCAGTCGGTCGTGCGGTCTATTCTCTGCAACCGTGCTCTCCCAGGTAGGCAAGGGTCTGATTGGTTTCCTGCATGCGGCTGAACTAAGCTCGTAGAATTAATGCAGGAGGAGTTGGATTGGTTGTCTGGTTCAGTAGCTGGGACAGGCTCTCGACGTTCAAAGATTACTTCACGGCTAGGGCCTTGTTTAGTTCCCAATTTGGGATAGGCAAAATTGGCATTTTGTCATAAATGTGCAACTGTAGCGTTTCGTTTGTATTTGTGAATTATTGTCCAAATATTAACTAATTAGGCTCAAAAGATTCGTCTCGCAAAGTACAACAAAACTGTGCAATTAGTTATTGATTTTGTCTACATTTAGTACTCCATGCATATACCGCAAGTTTGATGTGATGGGAAATCTTCTTTTTGCATAGTGTCAAAGTTGGAAGTTTGGAGGAAAGTAAACATGGCCTAGACTCCATAGAAACGTAGAAATCCGCCGTTTCCGGCAGGCCTGACTCACGTGATGCTAGAAGTTGCTGCTTGGAGGAGCGTGCAGAGGGAAAAAGAGCTGCTGGGCACGAGCTGTGCAGGCAAGAGACAGGAACCAATCAAAAAGTCACTGCAGCTAGAGAGCCTGGCCAGCGGGAGCTTGCACCGCTGCTGCGAGCCAGGTTGTGGCGGGCAGCGAACCAATCAAAAGGATCACACAGGCGCAGTGGCGTCCCATCAACCGTACACAGCAGCTTGATTTCCTCGGCACACGTACGCATGGTTCGCACGTCGCTCTCTAGACCGTTGCCATTGGCCATTGCTGTCAGCAACAATTCAGCATCCTCAATGGCAGCGATTTTTCTTGGGGAATGTTGAAACTTTGTTCCACATGCCATGAGTTAAACGTACGTCCGACTTTAAATGTTGAAACTTTGGCCCAAGGCAAGGCAAGAACAACAAGTCTTTTCCACTAGAAAAAAAAAGGACGTTCCGGCAAAGACTTGACCAACCGAACGGCGTGCTCAGGCTAGTTTTCAACACATGTGCTTTCACGAGTGCCGTGCCGTCCCCTGGCGTGCTGCTTTCCCGTGGACTGGCATCCGGCCACCTTCCGGCCAGTACCTACTCATAAACAATTAATAAAGCTTCGGAATGAACGATGAACCAGATGGCTCATGCAACACCGATAAGCATTTGTAAAGCTTATAGAGTCATAGACATCGTGGGTTGATGTTTAACTAGGTTTGAACCGAACAGGCAAATCGATTTATTTATTGTGTGATTGCGAAAAACATTTTTTTAAAAAAATACGTAAATCAATGACATTTGCATTGCACAGCCAACAGGCAAATCAATTTATTTTATAAATGGAAATGGTTTGTGAAAGTTAATGACAAATATAATGTCTTTTATGTAAATAACAGATACTTTCATCTTGCTAAGCACATCCTCCATTTTTAAACATATGACCGCTATATGTTTTAAACCGGAAGGATACACTTTTCATATATAGAACGGCCAGTCAACGGCTAGATTCTAAAAATATTGAGGTGTGCAGTGGAATGGCTAATATACCTTCCTATTAGAGATTTGCTAGCTAGCCTTAAAGGGTTTCTTTGATCTTACTTATGCCAATTTGTCGTGATTTCTCATATGCACACCGCACACCTGATGCTTAGAGTTAAGTGACAGGGATTGGGAGAGTGAAGATCGCTCGCTAAGTTATAGAACACACGCTGGAGAATTTTAACAAGGTCCAAGCCCCCTAGAGAGTAAAGCCGTGCAACTTGGTGAGCTTGGAGCTCTATCTGTGTTCTTGCTTCAGTTGAAGGAACTGAATGGGATCCTTTACATAGAGAAGAAGTCGACCTTTTGTAACCCTGTACCAGGGCCCCTACAATGCCAATCACACACATGCAACTAGACCTAACCGGTTGCAACGTCCAACGTGGGCACCCGCTAGCTTAGGGGGAGTTTTTCTACCCACCTGCTGTCGTCCGCGTCCACGACGATAATGGCTGGCCGGGCTGCTTGACGTGGACTGAGATGCCCGAAGACAATTAATACCCACCTAACACTCCTATCGACGCGAAGTGACGGGCGGCAACGGAATGGGAGCCAACCATATGATGATGGCACGCTGCCTCAAAGACGAGCTACCACCGTCCTCTAACATTAATCGTACGAAACTGCCTAACTGTACGAAACCGCATAGTAGGGTTGAGACGCTCGACCCTAGGCCCACATAATGCTTGAGGGGGCGAGCGCCCCCTACCAAACGAGCCCACACCATTTTCGCCATAGGCTCAGGGAATGGACATAGTAAGAATGACGTGCTCAATAGACCTACACTTGATGTTGTTCAGATGAAGTCACATGCAACAGCGGAACAAGAGTGATGATGGTGTGCTTACTCATAGAAAAGTCACCACCGTCACCTAACATTAATTGCACGGAACCGCACAGCACGCATATGGGTGGAGGCTCCATGTAACTTCCGCAAGCTAGTTAAGGGTGCGTTTGGTTGGGCTTTTAAACCTGCTTTTGCTTTTACAAAAACCAAAAGCCAACCAAAAGACTAAAAAGCTCTATGTGCTTTTGCCCAAAAGCTACTTTTGATCTAGTACAAATGCAAAAGCACCATCTCCCCTGCTTTCAAGTGCTTTTGGGGTAAAAAATTACCCACCTGCCACTCTTAATGAATAACAATTCATTTTTTATCGATCTATTTCTCCTGTCCGTCACAACCCGTCGCCTCCCGCAGTCTAGCGTCGCCCGGCGGACCATCTCCACTCCCGATCACCAGCCCTCCGGCCCCAGCCGCCGGTCCTCCTCCCGCCCACGCTGGTCGCCGGCCCGCTGCCCCCTTCGCCGGTCCAGCTCCTGCCGAATCCGCTCTGCGCCCCCGGTGCTTCGCCACACCCCGCCCCTGGCCGCCGCAACCCGCCGTCCGCCTCCGGCCAGCGTCCGCCGCGCCCGCCCGTCGCCAACCGCCGCCATTCTTGCGTCAAGTCACCAGGTACAGTCCAGATTCCATCGAGATGGACTTGCTCTGTTTTTCCCGAATTAGCTTCTGGTGAATTAGCTGACTGCGCACAGTTCAGGGAAAGACCAATCCAATTGTTCCAGCCACTTATCCGAACTAATCAGGTTGTAAATCTTGATTCAAGATAGATAATTTATCATCACACCTGATACTGTTTTCTTTCTTTGCACAGGAAATTTCCGGTACTGTTTTCTTTCTTTGCACAGGGAATCATTTGCTATCAGACAATAATGGTCTTCGGTTCCGTGATCAGCATCCTTATGTCACGCCCATCTTGGCGACTGTGATATGCAAGTCCAACATTCATGGAAGCTTTCTTTCCTGAAAGCGTGTTCTGTTTAATTGTTTTTCTTCAATGAACTCACAATTTGGAATTGTGTAAATTTGCATTCCTATGATATTAATACTTATAATTCAGTGAGTCTTAGAATATATTGTGAGACATCTTGGTGGGAAGGAGCTTATAATATATTGTGAGACATCTTGGTGGGAAGGAGCGTCCAATCTTCTGAAGCTGTTCTGGTAGTTGCAGTGTTGTTCTCATGTCATGTGGATCGGTGGAGACATCATACTATGAGATGATACGTTAGAATACTTGTACTATTGATCTAGCAGTGTTGCTTGAATAGCTGTAAGCTTCAGCATTTGCAACGGAGGAGTTGTACAGTGATGTATAGTAATTGGACTGATAGCTGATAGCCTGATAGGATCATAGTAACCCTGATAATTGGGCTGTAACCCGATTTATAACCACACCAATCCATTCTATAACCCTGATAATTGGATGATGATATTTGCCATAAGAAAATAAAGAAGAAAATTGCAACATATTTAACTACAAATATAGACCAAGTTATAAATCTTGAACTTCCGGTGATACAAATTATTACAAATTATTTTTTTCTTTGTAAAATAGTCATTTACATGCGAATTAGTGAACACATTTCTTTATTACGAGCAGTTTGCATATAAACACACCCACAGACCTTTAGGGGTATTACAGGTATTTCTTACACAGCCTACAGTTTCACAGCTACTCTAACCACCAAAGGGTCTTCTGCTTTTCCCACAGCTGCTTTCTCACAGCTATTTTTTCCAACGAAACACACCCTAAGTCCTATAACTTTAAAACCTCCATCTAGCATAAGTGCACAACCATTGTAGCCCATCAATCTTCCTCCATGCATGAATACTATTCAACATTTTTCTTACACTTGATATCTCATTTCAAATATTGCATAGAGATCATATATTATTTTTTGACTTCCTCCCATCTCACCTAGATTTTCCACATGTATCACATGCTTCAACATTTTCTTACAACTGATTCAATAATCCGTAAACCCTGATTCAACATTTCAAAAATACTAATTCAACGTTTCACGAGGTTGGATATTTATTTATGATTAACTTGGGAGGGAGGTATTTATTTATGGTTGGATTGCTCCCACCCTATCAGCAATCCATATACGAAGCAATCTAATAAAAAAAACTTGTGGAATAAACATAGCGTTGAGGCGCTCCACCCTAGGCTCACACAGCCACACCGTACCTGCAGGGCGAGCACCTCCCTACCAAGTGGGCCCCCTTCATTCTCGCCACACACTCGGGCACAGTGAGACCGGCCGGTAGAGCTCGTGTGGGGTTCCGACTTCCAAGCCGTTGAGGGTACCGCAATGGACGTTGATAGGCTCTCTAAAAGGTTCCATGTGTAGGAAAGAGAAGTGAGGAGAGAGAGGCTCGCAAGAGCTGCTAGCACGCGCTTCCATGCTGAGCCCCACCACGTGCTCGCTCATCTTCTCTCTCTGCTTACTCTGCCTCGCGGCGGACAAGGGTAGGGGTAGCGCGGCCGGCACGGCTGGAGAGCGCAGGGGCGAGGGCGGCGGTGGAGCGGCTAGCGAGCACAGAGGTGGGGCTGGGGAGGTGCAGCTGACAAGCGCGGCGCCACCATGGGCCGGGGGACGATGCGAATAGGCAAAGCGCGTGAGCCGGCGCGACCGACGACGAGGAGGTGGAGACAGCAGCCGGGTAGAGCGCGGGTGAGGCGCCGGGGTGGAGCAAGGTAGCCATCATGGGCGGCTTTCGTCGGGGACAGAGCGCCATCGCGGCGTGGGGAAGTGTAGTGTGGCCGCCGGCTTGGGGAGTAGCTCATGACGCACGGAGGTGCGGTGCACCCGCCAGCGTTGGGGAGGAGAGGGAAGGGGCGTGCGGCCGCAGTTCCGGGCAGGGACTGAGTGCGCGAACGCCAATGTGAGCGGAGGTGACCTCGCTCTCTCTCTCTCTCTTGCTCGCTAGCACAGGGGGCGGAGTGTGTAAAAATCAGAGGTGCGGAAGCTATATGGGAGGAACTGCTTGTCCCTATTTGGGTACGGCAGATTACGTGTTTCTTTTTGGCACCTTGAATAGATGCAAACAAATACATATATATAGTCCCTGGAGATACATCGCCTGGCCCCTTCTACAAGCTATTTTAGGTACAACAAATATCTTATCTCTTGTAATCTATACAACCGGTTACAATAACCTACAGAGGCCAATCTGATTATGTCCAGGAACCTGTTACAAGTTTGTTCAATAAGTATATCTAACACTCCCCCTCAACCTAACCTTTGGAGGTTAAGATTGTTCTTGAACAACTCAAGTTGCCGAACAGTAATTGGTTTTGTAAACCCATCTGCCACTTGATCCTTTGTTGACACATATTCAATGTTCAATAATTTTCTTGATACCCATTGTCACACAAAGTGATAATCAACCTCTATATGCTTTGTTTTTGCATGAAAAACTGGATTGGCAGATAAATACTTAGCTCCAATATTATCACACCATAACTTAGCTGCTCTTGGCGCCTGAATTCCCAGCTCATATAACAAGGTTTGAGTCCACATGACTTCAGCTGTTGCATTAGCCACCGCTTTGTATTCAGCTTCAGTACTTGACCTTGAAATTGTTGCCTGTTTTCTAGCACTCCAGGATACAAGGTTAGACCCTAAGAAAATAGCAAAGCCACCAGTTGAACGCCTATCATCAAGGCACCTTGCCCAATCTACATCAGAGAAGGCACTAACAAGCAAGGAAGAAGATCTACAAATCTTTAATCCAAGCTTAGTCGACTGCTTTAGATATCTTAGAATTCTTTTTACCGCTACCCAATGCACTATAGTAGGTGCATGCAAAAACTAGCACACCTTGTTAACTGCAAAGGATATATTTGGTCTTGTCAAGGTCAAGTATTGCAAGGCCCCAATTACACTTCTGTAGTGAGTAGCATCATTAGGTCCAAGTGAAGATCCTTCGTGAGCCGAGAGCTTTTCTGAAGTAGAAAGTGCTGTGCTAACAGGCTTGCAATTGATCATTCCCGCTCGTCGCAATACATCATTAGCATATTTTTGTTGTGTCAATATAATATACCATCCTTTACCTTGTTTACCTCTATTCCAAGAAAATAGTACAACTCACCAAGGTCCTTTAAGGCAAACTCTTTATTCTCAGATCTTGCAAAAGTGCTGCAGTTGCATCCATAGTAGAGCTAGCAACTAATATCATCAACATAGATTAACACAAACATGCTAATCGACCCTTTACTATAGTAAAATAGAGATGTATCTGCTTTTGATGATTTAAAACCAATGTCATGCAACTTTGTACTTAACCTTGAATACCAAGCCCTCGAAGCTTGCTTGAGTCCATATAGAGCTTTGTCTAACTTACAAATATAACTTGGTTGAGATGAATTCTCATAACCAAGAGGTTGCTTCATGCATACATCGTCTTCAAGAAATCCATGTAGAAAGGCATTGTGTACATCAAGTTGTCGAAGGCTCCATCCTCTAGAAATAGCAATAGACAGAACGACGCTGATAGTAGCTACTTTAACAATAGGATTAAAAGTATCTTCATAGTCTATACCATACCTTTGTTTAAACCCTTTTGCAACCAAGCAGGCTTTGTATCTATCGAGACTTCCATCAGCTTTTCTTTTAATCTTATATACCCATTTACAATCTATAACATTGATGCCTTTTTGAGGTGGAACTAAATGCCATGTTTTATTGTTCATCAAAGCTGTATATTTTGTATCCATAGCTAACTTCCAATTTTTATCATGCAATGCTTCATCTAGATTCTGTGGTTCACCAGAGGCAGTAAATAACCCATACTTAACGGTACCATCAGTGTATACCTTTTCTTTTCGGATGCCGCTTTGTAGACGTGTCCTGGGGCGCATCACAATATCAGGTGCTGCTGGTGATGTAGAGGGTGCAGAAGATCCCGGTGCTGCAGGCAAATCTATCGCAGGTGCTGTCGGCGTCGGCGAATCCTGTTGCTCCCCCTCGCCTGCAGGACTGGTGGGTGAAGCTGTGTCGTGCTGGGACGTGGCAGGCGCAGAGAGGCTGGCTATTGGCGGAGGCGGAGGGGGACACGGAGACCGTGGTGGATTCAGTGCAGAATCCGGAGCTGCGGTGGGTAGGCCTGTCACCGTATCCTCCTCAGGATCAGTTCCTGTACTTCTAGCGCCCAAGTCATTATTTGTTGCTGTTCCTTCACTGTTTTCACCGGAACTTCCACCAAAAATATTAGATTCATTAGGAAAATTAACCACATGGTCAGATACATGTTCCATCCTAGTAGAAGGGTTAAGAAGGCTGGTTGGAAGGAGGGAAATTTCAGATCGAAGACGGGCTCCAGCATTTGAGTGAAGCTTTGAGAAGGAAAATTGAGTCTCATCAAAGACAATGTCTCGAGAAATATAGACCCGCCCAAATGCTATGTCAAGACATTTGAAGCCTTTATGAATA
Source organism: Setaria italica (assembly GCF_000263155.2). Classification (NCBI taxonomy): domain Eukaryota; kingdom Viridiplantae; phylum Streptophyta; class Magnoliopsida; order Poales; family Poaceae; genus Setaria; species Setaria italica. The sequence goes on along the minus strand of NC_028458.1, from coordinate 18,818,562 downwards.
TTGTTGTATCCTAAGAAGGCACATTCTTTGGAACGAAACTCATGTTTATGCTTGTTGAAGGGATGAAGATTGGGCCAACAAGAACATCCAAAAACACGAAGAGAAGAGTAATCAGGTGTTTGTTTGAATAGACGTTCTAAGGGAGTATCATAGCTGATGACTTTGCTAGGAACACGATTAATTAAGTATGTAGCGGCTAAAAAGGCTTCATCCCAAAATTTTAGGGGCATTGATGCATGAGCTAAAAGAGATAAACCAACCTCTACTATGTGACGGTATTTTCTTTCAGTTGATCCATTTTGCTGATGGGCATATAGGCAGGATACACGATGGGAGATTCCTATTTTATCGAAAAAAGTATGAAGGCGTTGATATTCACCGCCCCAGTTAGTTTGCATAGAGATAACCTTGCGATCAAATAAACGTTCAACGAGACTTTGAAAGTTATGAAATTTTTGAAAGACTTCAGATTTAAATTTAAGGAGACAAATCCAAGTGAATTCATCGATAAAGCTAACATAATAATTTCTTCCTCCAATAGAATTGGGTGCAGGACCCTAAACATCAGAATAAACAAGTTGCAAAGGATAACTCGAATAACTTAAAGATCTACCATAGGGCAGCTGATGACTCTTGCCTTTTTGATGGGCATCACAAACTGACTCTTTATTGGACTCAGTAGAACAAGGAAGATTGTTTCTACTAACAATTCTAGCAACAATAAGAATAGCGGGATGAGTAGAACAAGGAAGATTGTTTCTACTAACAATTCTAGCAACAATAAGAATAGCGGGATGAGTAGATGACCCAAACGACTATGCAACTACTCAAGGGACGGCTTGACAACTCCAAAAGCCTGCTTTATTGATAGTGCCGAAGGAAGGGGATAGAGTCCATTGCGGCATCTCCCTCTAAGGATCGTGCTCCTCGTTGCCTGATCCTTGATCACAGAATAATTCGGATGAAATTCAAGAAACGCTAAATTATCTTTTGCAAGACGATGGATGGAAACTAAATTCTTTTTAGCATCTGGGACATGTAAGGTATTGTTGAGATGCAAATTGCGAGTATGGGTTGGAACAATTGTATGACCAATATGATTAATTTTCATACCTTCACGATTGGCCGCATGGATCTGATCATTGCCTCGGTACTTTTCACGAACAACGAGCTTCTCCAAGTTGCTGGTGATGTGGTCTGTTGCTCCTGTGGCAGTGTACCAGTTGGCATCTGTCCTATAGGAGTAGGTAGAGGCAAGCTTCTCATCAGAGATATAATTCTCGTTGAAGCAGTGCTAGCAGTCGGACGTAACGTGCCCTTTCTTGAGGCACACTTGACAGCGAGGGTGATCTTCAGAGGTGTTGGAGTTGCTGCTGTAGCGCTGCTGGAAGTTGCGGCACCCTTGGTTGCCACGTCCACGGTTGCCATGGCCACGACCCTGGAAGTCACGGCTCGGTGCATGACCAGAGCCATGACCAAAGTTGTTGCGCCCTCCTTTGCTAGCAGAGTTAGCAGATGAGAACGAGCCCCCCTGCTGCAGATCAAGCCTTGTCTCGAAGCTCAGTAGCTGTGAATAGAGTTCTCCAACAGAAATAGGCTCAACTCTAGTTATAATTGCAGAAACAATTGGATTAACATCAGCATCCAAACCGTTGAGAATGAATGCCACCAGTTCATCATCTCCAATTGGATTGCCCAAAGCCGCCATCTCATCTCCGAGAGATCGCATCTTCCCGAAGTATTCAGAGACCTCCATGGCCCCCTTCTGTGTAGTCGCCAGAGCTAGACGGACGTTGATGGACCGTGCGCGTATTTGGGAGGCGAACATGTCGTCGATCACCTTCCACGCCTGTGCCGCCGTCCTTGCAGTAGACACATGAGACATCACCTCCCTTGATAGGGAAGTTAGGAGGAAGCTCAGGATTTGTTGATCCCTAGCCTCCCACTCCTCGTACGTCGGATTGGGGACTTGCACCGTCTTGTCACCCTGCTTCTGGTCGATCTCGCTGTCGGAGGCAGCGGTCTTGCCGCTGATGTGGCCTTCAAGGCGCGCGCCGTGAATAGCAGCGAGAACTTGCGCTGCCCACATGGCATGGTTTTGCTTCGTGAGCTTTTCCGTGACCTGAGTCCTGGAGAGAGGGTTGAAAGTGGACGAACTAGAAGCCATGAACACAACTTAGTTCTTGACACTCTGATTACCATGTAAAATCAGAGTTGCGGAAGCTATGTGGAAGCTATGTGGGAGGAACTGCTTGTCCCTATCTTGGGTACGGCAGGTTACGTGTTTCTTTTTGGCACCTTGAATAGATGCAAACAGATACATATATATAGTCCCTGGAGATACATCGGCTACATTAGTTGGCCCCTTCTACAAGCTATTTTAGTTACAACAAATATCTTATCTCTTGTAATCTATACAGTCGGTTACAACAACCTACAGAGACCAATCCGATTACGTCCAGGAACCTGTTACAAGTTTGTTCAACAAGTGTATCTAACAGAGTGCGCCGCCGCAGAGGATGAGGAGGAGGGGGCGCGGCCGTCGGGCCGCCGCGGACGAGTAGGCAGAGGTGCGGGGGTGGGAGAGGCAGGAGAGCGGCGTGGCCACCGGCATGGGGCTATATGAAGCGCGGTGGCCAGCAAGTGACGTCGGGGAGACAACGAACTTTGGCATGAGCGCGACGGCCAGCAACAGCAAGGGGCAACGGGGAGGTAGCGCATGGTGGCCGAGGCGGGCAGGGCAAGAGAGCGGCATGCCTGCCGACGCCGTGTGAAGCGGAGCATGGCGTGATTGCAGGCATAGGGCATGGCCACCTGGCCGCCGGCGTCGGGTTGGGGCAAGGCAGAGTAGTGCGAGAAGACAGAGATGAGAGTTTTGGGAGGCAGACGAAGGTGGGAATTAAAAAATCATGACACATGGGTCCTACCATATTTTGGGATGCGTGTTATAGCTAGACTGTTGGATGGATGATCTATGATACTCCCTCCATTGTCGGGTGTTTGGTTCCCACCTCCTAATTTTAGTGACTAAACTAAAGAGCCAAACACCTTGACTAAAACTGACTAAAAACTTTTAGGAGGCTCCAAATCCTCTAGTCCCTCCACCCACTCCTAAAAGTGACTAAAACCCTCTCTGGACTCCCACTGCCCCTCATTTATTGCCCCCCTCCCTCTCCCACTCTCATTTATTGCACCTGGGGAGGGCAACATGGTCATTTTCTCACAACATTTATGGACTTTAGACACTTTTAGTCACTTGAACCAAACACCCTTTAATCCATGGACTAGAGTGGGACTAAAACTTTTTAGGAGTTTTTAGAAGGCTGGAACCAAACAGACCCTAAGACCTGCTTATCATCTATTTAATTATATCATTAGTTATTCCTCGGGAACAAGCGATTCATCAAGGTCCAGATTTCCTCATACCCACGTAGCCAATCTTGCATGAAGGAATGAAGGGTAGGGTGTTACCTGAGGCATCGATTAAATGGATGGACACTTGGATTGAAATAAGACTATAAAAAGAGAATTTTTTAAATTTAAAAATAATTCTATTAAAAGAGAACAGAGGGAGTACACTCTTTAGTTGTTGACGTGGACAAAGTTAGAGCTGCTCTCTGTACCCATTGCGGTGCCCTGAGTTCGCGCAGGCTGTCCGGCAGGTCGATCGGCCAATGGGCCGTCTGTCAAGCGGCCTGATCCGTTGCCTTACCTAACAACCGCGCGCGTATTTTCTGTGGCGTGATTGGGTGGTGGCCCAGTCATAACTCAATTCAGTTTTCAACAGTTGAACGTGCTTCCTGAGACAAGATTTGCCCTCAATAAGATAACTTGTTACAGCTCGTAACATACATGTGTAAATTGTGATTTGGGAAAAAGCAAAATCTACAGCAGAAACAATAGGTGGGAGCATGCTATACATGCCATCACAAAGCAACTGAACTGCTAACAGAAAAAAAGAGTTTCCTTTTACCGTACATGACTTCAAATGCACGGACAATAGTGTGCCTTTATCATATCTGAACTCCTCCAACTCCAACACAAACCTAACAAAAGAAGCATACAATATCCTGGAATACGTACTATCATCTTAAATCGATGCCGACTACTTCCAGAAGATAATTCTAAGCAATTACACTGAACCAAAGATTCTTTTCCTCAACAAGATAACTGAAACCTAGGAGTTAATGTGAGCCAGGCGTCAGGCACACATCATGACGCCCATCGAACTACCATCAGCAAAGTAAAATTAGACTGCCATTGCCCCTAATGACATAATTTACAAGCGTTTCTACATGTAAAGCCAAATAGGTCATGCAACACCAACAAGTGTATCAAGGCCTAGTGTTCATGCTTGACACGCCCTTTTAGTATCCCTGGAATAGGAGGCGAGTTTGGTAGCCTTACTCCTCTTGGCCTCGTAGGCTGCGGCGATTGATGCCAATAATTGTTCGGTGTACTTGAGCACTCACCTCCATTGGCAACAGGGGCTTGGGTGCCATCAGTTTCTTCTTTGCCAGATAACCCCATAGCTTTCAGTACAAAGGAATCATCCTGCAACTCAAATGGAGTGCTGCATTTTCAGAAATATAAGTCAGCAAGGGTTTCAGGAGCCTTTCGTCCTCAGTTATAATGACTAAATTATTTCAGTTTATTCAAGAATGTACATAATACATTGAAGGTAAAGCACAAATTATGGAAGCATCCATTGCAGAAATGAGAAAAAGCTCGTCAGCTCAGGTGAATAAAAGGCTAGTTAGATGTTCTTCACTTGAATACTAATTCAAGGAGATGGGTATTCCATCTGCTATTAGATTGAGTATTAAGATCACAGTCACAGAAGAGAAAAAACAAATCATCAGGGCCCTCTTTTCAGAAATAGACAGGCTACTTTCAAGTTTTTTTTTCAGCCAAACTAGAATTAAAAAAATCATGTAATGGAATTGCTGAGTCATCCAAATAAAATGATGTTATAGATCCAAAACATTCTTATCAATAGATTCGTTGGAAGTCCAAAATCAGGAGATAAATATGTTATTAAACTCTAGATTTATCTGACTCACAAGATACATGATGTGAAGGAGAACACAATAGAACTCTTGTTTTTACCTATTGAAGTCAAAATGCACCAGCTGCATATCTTCTGATATCTCCACTTCTACGGTTGCATGAGGACGTGTCTGTTACAACAAAAGGAGGTATTTGCCACCGTGGTCAAGAAAAAGTGGGGAACAATCATAATGAAATTGAAAAAGGTATGCAAGGAATGAAAGTGATGAACAGAGGTAATGGTGGCACAGCCAACAGAGTTCACTAAGAATGCTGCAGCATAACCTCAATGCTGATGGTTTTTGCCCTTATATTTCACTACAATACGACCAATTCATAACAATACAAACACAAGGCGGTAGAGATTTTAAAATTCATAAACAATGCATTCCAAGTATAAGAACTGGTATGCCTAAAACTCAGACATTGACAGGATGCTAATTTCTATTTCCTGTTTCACCCAGCTTGTATCATTGATTATGTATTGCTGTATACAATCCAAATAAAGAAACAGAGATACAGAATACCCTATTCCGGAATTTACTGTAGTAACCGCAACCCACCAAATAACAGATGAACTGGTTAGTTCAGAGTATTTCCAGGAACCTGCTTGAATTCCACCTACTCAGCTGCAGCTCATCTTACTCAGAATCTAAATCCAAAACTAAACAATAGATATGCTCCTTGGGAATAAGGAATATATTGCAACCCTAGTAATTTAAAAACATAGACTTGGAAGGTAAGTGCCATTTAACCTAAAAATGAAATTTCATTATTAATATGTAGTATGTGAGAAGACACCATGTTTTCTTTTGACGTGAGATGATAGAGAACTTGCTATTAAATAAGAAAAGAAAGGTGGACGCTATGAAACAGGGTACTGGATGGAATTGGAATATTCCCTCTCCAAATCCATAGTGCATCTGTTTGCTTGCTACAATTAAGCTCTAAATCGGCTCAAAGTGTTCTCTTTTTGAAACAGTACAATGAAATCTTAGCAAGATCATCAGCACTGGCATTCAAACATAATGATACAGTTAAGTCTCTCTAGGCCCAGATCTGAAGAAGATGAAGCATTCTTTTTACCTGAACTAGTATAAATGGCAAGGCCACTCCACCAGAAGGTGCATCTCCTGACCCATAGAGCTGCTCATTTCGTTGTACCAAGTTTTGGAGACTTACATACTTCATAAAAAGAAAATCATCATAAGGTTCGCAGAGCATGAGGAATATAAAAAAAATGGAATAAAACAATCAACATCTAAATTCAATTGTGAACTTTCAAACTATTTCAACTCCAACATTAAACATGGAGGAACAGACATAATGCAATCTGCAATGGAGAAATACAGCTACCAGTATATGGATTGTTTAGAAACAATGACTTGCAACTAAGGTTCTGGACCATGATTAACAATAATAATTTCTGATAGAGAGACACTCCTCGGTACTTAAATTAAACAATGCAAAAGCAGTAGCCATTAACTCCTCTGAGCAGGTAATTAAAGGAATCTTCATAAGTCTCCAAAATAGATATTTCTAGGATCCATACAACAACTGAACTCAATTTTGCTTTAATTATACAGTCGAACTCGAACATAAACTCAAAGGGGCCTTTCACAATAGTGTCAAGTGCGAAATGTAACAAAAGAGCAGAGAGGAAAGCTAGGCATTCACCTAATTCTGTATTTCTGTATGCACCTGATTGGTGGCACAGCAGTATGCACCAAGTGCTTCCCCCAATTTTAAAGATCCAAGTGGAGTTAATTTTTTAATGTGATTCTTCAAATTGTTTCGTGAACATCATAGGCAATTAACTTAGAGCAACGGAAACTATTTAGTTTATAGTGCTGGATATTTCATATTTTAAAGTCAATGAATCAAAAGTGCCACATAATTGTTCCTCAGTTACAATTTATAAGACTGGACAGGGAGAATATTCACATTATCAGTTGGAATCATGTAACAAAGTTTAAAAGAATCTGTCAAATAATTACTTGATCTTGTAAGTCCTGCAAATATGCACTTTTCTTGTCAATCCGACCTTTCAGTCCAACGATCTCTGTCTGCAACATGTCCATAAACTTAATGAAATGGCCAGAAGAAGTAAACTTTCAGCAAATAAACATTACTAGAGGCAAGGAGCAGAACCTTCAATTCTTCAATATCATTCATACTTGTCTTGGGCAAGCCTCTCCATTGTATTTCCTTTTTATCTTTAGATATAATCTCCATTGCCATTAGGACATTCAGCGCATCATAAACTCTTCGTCGAATATTTTTTTCATCGTATTGTTGCTGCATTTTTGACATAATCAAAATACTGTGCTTAAGTACTTAATACATAGCTGAAAAAGTGTTGTGGTAGTATTTCTTACTGCAGAGGGATTATCAGGATCTGGAGAGTCAATATTAATGTTGGGGTCTGAAAACTCAGCAACCAGTTCATCAGCCACCTAAAAAAGGCAAGCCATATGTATAAATATTCTGAAGTAGCAACAGACTGATAGAGGAGATGCAGGAGAAAGGGATGTCTTGATGTATAACTAAAAAAGAATTGAGTGATGGAGGGCCCAAAGTGAATCTCTCCCTCATTTGTTACACCAAGATCTATTCCTGATACAGATCAATATCCAAACAACTTTTTTTTAGATCAAACAGTGTCCAAGTTATTGTGAAGTTGCAAGAAATCCATAAAAGTTTATTCCCAAAAGAAGTTGTACATTTGTACATTACTTAAGAGTTCTTTCTTTTTTTTCCCCAAAAGCTGAGAAAATACAAAGAACTGCCAGACACTATTTGTGCTAGTCATGTCGCAGAAAGGCATCAATGTGATATTGAAAAGAGGTGGCAAGCAAACTGTTATTTAGTGCATATAAACCTTGGTAAACAAAATAAGAGAAGCCCACACTGGTAGTTTGAAGATCTGGAGATACTAGATCTTTTGCTCAAAATACATACAGGAGTAAAGCATATCAGATGACTGGCTAAAACACATTTAGCTTCTATAACTTTAAAGATGCATCTGCATGCTCTGTAGTACTCTAATGGCATTCCATACCTAAGGTTTGCTGGCTGCTCTAGTGAATTTGCTGCTCAAAAAGGATGCTATACAATGTGAATACACATACACCACCACAAGACTAGATATTGCTTACATTAAATAAAAAGATTGAATACCTCATTGTAGGTTGTTCTCCCTTTGCTTTCAACTTTCTCACAGACTGAAAAAAGAATAAATAAGAATCATGAGACTTCTTAACACTAGTGTGCTGTGAATTACTTACTAACAGGCTCACTCAGAAGCATATTACAGCACATGTCTGATATGAACAAATAAAGCAAAAAAAAAAACAAGCAGGCCTCATTGTCAGGCGTGCTTGATAGGAGGGGGACTGGGGGAAGAAAAGAGGAGAGACTTTTATGTCGCCCTCAGTTTGCTCATACTCCCACAAACTAAAAGAAGTGAAAATAACAAATTTACTAGTCATAAGGGAACCGTTCAAGTCACCTCTCATGCTGAATTGGCGCAATCCACGGCCATTTTTGTCAGGACCAACGGCGCGTGCCCCTCTCTTTTTCTTCTTGCTGCATTATAAATAGAGAACCAGCTGTGTTTAGAAATATGTTATCAGAATTGACAGAGAAATAAATAAAAGCAGGTATAATGCAAGATGAAGTTACCAAATTTGAAACTATTCAAACTGCAATATGGTAAAGCAAAACAAATTTTAAGTGCTTTAAATGTTAACAGTACTGGATTGATTAATAAACTAGAATATCCAACCACGGGATCAAACACACCTAAAGAAACTATTCAAACTGCAATGTGGTAAAGCAAAACAAATTTTAGGTGCTTTAAATGTTAACAACACTGGATCAATTGATAAGCCAGAATTTCCAACCACAGAAAGATACACACTTAAAGTAGTCAACAAGGGATGCAGTCATGCAGAATTAATCACAGATAAATCAAAGGTAGCAAAACAGATAATCATCCTCAATTGATTTTCTCCATACAAAGGTGCACATGAGCTGCTACAAGATCTATATAAAAGGAAAATTGCAAGAGTTGCTATCTTTTAATGGTAGACTGAACAGATATAAGAGCAATATATGGCCCATAAGCACTAGCTAGAATTGACAGATAATAAAAAGTTGAGAAACGAACTTGAGACAATAAAGTTCATCAAGCATGCTGTGACACTAACAACGAAGTTGAGTGGCTTGTTTTAACATGTTACTACAAACAGTCATAACATTGCTCAAGTTCAACAGCATCCTCCAAACACTAATGACCCCTTCCACCAATTCAGCAATTCTGGCACACTAAAAAAAGCTAGAGACCACGCATGAAGCAAATCTAGCGCCCAACAAATGCAGATCGGCATGGTACCATTCACACAACCAAAACCCCTCAGCTCAAACCCGCAAAACATCACTAGCTCATGCGGAATATCACACGGTCTCCCGGAGCAAGTAATTAAGCTGGGGGAGTGGGCACCCGAACTCGACCAACGACGGAATCAAGGCGGCGGGAGTCACGAACCTCGTGGCTGGCTGCGACGATGGCGCGTCGTCGGCCTGTAGGTCGAGTCCGTTGAGGCGGCGGGCCACGGTGCTCTCGCTGGCAGGCGTGGAGACCGAGGCAGAGACCGAAGGCGCGGCGCCGCCCTTGTCAGAGGGGGAGCCGCCCCCGGCGCCGGTGGACGCGGAGTGGGCCGGCCCGCTGGAGGGCCCGGCGCCAGAGACCATCTCGGGCGGGGATCGGCCGGAATTGGGACGGAGGCGGAGGGGAGAAACCCTAGCGACGCGACGAGGAGCGGGAGGGAATGGAGTCTGGAGGGAGGAGAGAGGCCGGAACCGACGCGGCGGGCACGGGAGAGCGCGGAGAAACGGGCTTGACAAATTTTTACTTCTTTTTTGGATAGATCGCCTTTGGGGTTTTGGTTGATTTGGTCAAGTCTCAACTCTCAGGCAAAAACAACATGAAAGCGGATTTCGAACTCTATTTTAAGTTTTGAGCCCAACAAACTCGAACTTTCATCAATCACAAATAGAGCGACTGTGAACACCTGATTAGCTATTTCTACCACGTATTTTTCAACTTTAAAAGGGGAAATATGAAAGATTTTGAACTCAGAGAAAAGGAAGTCATTTCTGAACTAAGAAATTCAACTTTGAAAGTGAGCAAGTTGGTGATTTAAACATCTTTGAAACTGATTCTGCCACTGGATTTTGGAGATGAAACATGACCCATTAGACAAGCTTATGTGTTTATGATCTTTTTCAGTTATGCAAGTTTTTATGGGATTGTTATCTCTGGCCTAGATGATTATTTGTCGATTTTTACTGCGTTTTTTAGTGCATATCCAAATTACATGTATATTAAGCTAAACGGAAGCATTGTATATACTGTCATAACAAAAATTTAAGGCACACAGTACAGAAACGACACCACAAAATTAAAGGGGCACTTTAGGTTGCTTGAGGAGGAAAATCGACGGACATTTTTATGTGTTTGAATCCACCCAATTAAAATTTAACTAGCTAAAGTTTAGAAATTTTCTTTTAGTTAGCTAGCTAGGGGTGTTTTAATCCATTGAAGAGATATTTATCTATCCTACCCTTTTCTTCCACTTTAGAAATTTTTACCGAGGAAGGTGGAAGGGTAATTTGATCTTTACCAATTTAGCTGAGTTTAGATAGGTTCATAGCTAGGTCCTGTTTGGATCCATAACAGCTAAATTTAGTCGGCTAAAATTTAGCTGGTGGATCCAAACAGGACCTTTATAACAATAGAGGAGGATCCTAGTACTTCCACATGTTAATTAGGTAAAAATACCGCCTAAATCCTTAACGTTGTTATGAGGGAGGATCATGTTAATTAGATAAAAATGCCGCATAAATCCTTAACATTGTTATGGGATGTCCCCCAATAATGTCATACTATGCGGTCTTTAAAACGAACAGTGAACAAATGTAGTATGGACTCATCGATAAACCATGCCTTCATTTTGAAGAAATTAAATTTCTACTTTTCCATGCATATATGCGAGCTAGTAGCATTGAGAACCAGCAAAGAACCACGTGATCGAAATTCGAAAGATTAACCTGCATATAAGACTTGCAGTTTTGGGCAGTGAGCCCGTCACCAGAAAATGAGCGTGGCATTGTCGCAAGCAAAAGCAGGCTGCAGGCCGACGAACCACGCGCAAAGGTTGCCTCACATCGGGTGTGCTGAGCTGGTACGATAAAACGAGAATAATTACCTGTAACTTAGAGATCTACTGATGGTCAAATTATCCTTAGTATACCAATTGACCCTCTAGGAAATTAAATTAAGCGGATAAAATTGATGAATAGATAAGAAAAGTAAAATGAATCTTGTCCGATCTCTTAAAATAAATTTAATTTTCTGGAGGGACATGACCATTTGGCCTCGACGTAGCTTCACCAGCCGTCCGCGGATCACGGCAAAACTAGATGAGGTTACCCTTTGTGATTATTAGGAGATAGTTTTGCTTGCTGTCTATCTTATCACGATCGATCCGGTGTACCCCATATAAGCCCAATGCTCCTAATTAAATGCTTCCTCCGTCCCGAATTTTATGTCATTCTGATTTTTTTACACTATGTAGAGAAATGACATTCCATCAGAGACATATGTCTATATCATTTTTGGACCCAAGACTAAAGGAGCTTTAGTCCCGGGTCAAACGACCACCACCGACGGCCATCTCCAACAGGAGCTTTAGTCCCGGTTGGTAATACCAATCGGGGCTAAAGAGCCTTCTTTAGTCCCGGTTGCAATGGCCAGTAATGGCTAGAAGTCCTGGTAGGGCGTTTCGGTTGGTAACACCAACCGGAACTAAACGCCACTTAACGCCACTTATTTAGGTTGGAAACACAACCGGGAAGCTTTAGTTCTGGTTGGTGTTTCCAACTGGGACTCAACGCCCACGCTATAAAAGTTCCCTTCTTCCTCACCGAGCTCGAGCCACTCATCAGACCGAGAGCTCGGACTCCTTCTCCATGGCGAGGCTTCAAGCTTAGGGAGGTGCTGCCCGATTTTTTTCCTCAATTTCGTGGAGATTTCACTCGTCCAAAGTGTTGTAAAGGTTAGCTACTTCATCATCCCTTCATTTATTATTATTATACTTTGTTTTATGCTTTAGAGATCATACGTGGGTTCGTAACCAAAAAGTGCAAGGTGTGGTGTACAAAACTGAAGAGTCGAAATGGGTAGAATGTTGAGGAGGTGGGTGGCGGTGTGAAGAGCCTCAACCCAGTAGGACGGAGGGGCACTAGCCTGGAATCAGAGAGTTCGGATGACGTTGTTGATGAAGTGGATCATACGCTCAGCGTGGCCGTTCTGGGAGGAGGTGTAGGGGCACGACATGCGAAGGTGAACTCCGTGGGAGAGGAAAAATGTGTGCGTGCTGGAGTTGTCGAACTCACGGCCGTTGTCGCACTTAACAGCCTTGATGGTAGTGCCGAACTGGGTGGAGACAAAAGCAAAAAAGTTAGACAACATGGAGAACGTGTCAGACTTAAGACGTAAAGGAAAAGTCCACAAGTAGTGTGAGCAATCATCGAGGATGACAAGATAGTACTTGTAACTAGAGACATTAAGAACAGGAGATGTCCATAAATCACAATGTATAATGTCAAACTTATGTGACACTTGAGAAGTGGACACAGTGAAAGGTAGGCGAACATGTTTGCCTAACTGACACGCATAACATAAGGAGGCGCCTGGTGAGGGAGCAGCAGCAATTGACGATTGGGCAAGTCTGGAGAGGATGGTGGTGCCAGGGTGACCGAGACGCCGGTGCCAGACAGATGCGGAGGGAGGTAGTAGGGAGGCGCAGTGGGTACAGGGGTCCGGAGCTATTGCACAGAACGATCTCTCTCCGGGAGGGAAGATCCTTCACAAAACATCCAACGGGATCAAACTCCACAGAAACATTATTGTCAGTAGTGAACTGGCGCACAAATATAAGATTCTTAATAATGTGGGGGGAAACCAAAACATTGTTAAGACGAAAAGGACCAGGAAGATGTGCAGTGCTAGTGAGAGAGACAGGAAGCAACGTGCCATTGCTGACAACAATGGAGGAAGGAGTAGGATAACGAGGAAGAGAGGGATGCAAGAGAGTACCAGAGTCAGAGGACACATGGGAGGAGGCACCTGAGTCGAAGTACCACTCCTGGTGCTGCTGAGGCTGTTGAAGTGTCATGGTGTGAAAGGAGTTGGCGAGCGACCGCTGATCCCATGACACAGCGGCGGAGAACCCTGGAGGTGACTGACTCCAGGCGTAGAGGGCTTGCGGCTGTAGCTGAGCTGCAGGCTGGGATGCCGGGCACGGGAACGGTGCCAAAGGAAGACGGGAGGACCTAGGCCACATTTGGATCGTCTTCGTCCACGGATTGTAGAAGGAGGGCCAGGTGTCGGGAGGATGAGGTGCAGCGCCAGACCCGGGCGCGGCTTGCTGCTGCTACTGCGGCTGCTTGCCCTTGTTGCGGCCGCGGCCGCCCCAATTGCCACAAGGCTGCTGCTGTTGTGGCTGCTGGTCGCTCTTGGACGGCTGGCCGCCCGAGCCTGCCTAGCCCTGGTCGGCGCCTCCCTGCGCAGGCTGGGAGGAGGCAGAGCCTGAGGAGGCGGAGTCGTGGCCATCGGACGAGGCGGTGACGAGGGCGGTGGCTACCGCGATCTTGGACATGGTGAGCTCCTCCTGGAACAGGTCGGTGCGAGCCTCCAGGAAGGAGGGGAATGGACGGGCGCGACGAAGGTGCAAGCCGATGGAGGAGAAGTGATCAACGAGCTCATGGATGAGGATGGAGCGCCAGGAGGTGGGCAGCTTCCTGGTGGAGGAGGGCATCGTCGAGATCGTCGCCGAGGATGGCGTCATCGGGGCGAGGTGGACCGAGAGTGCGCTCCAACGCTTGGTGCTCACAGGTAGCGGGGGCGATGGCAGCCTGCTCACGGGTGATAGCCTCCTCGCGGGCAGCGACGGTGGCGGCAAGGGCGCGCTCGGCGGCCTCCACGCGAGTGCGGGCGTCGGTAGCCGCGGCGGCGGCGGCCTCGTGCTGCGCTACGTCGTGCTCAGAGGTAGCGGCGGGGGGGGGGGGGCAGCGGCGCCACTAGGGGTGCCAGGAGCAGCGGTAGAGGCGCCCAAGGCGCTAGCTAGGGCGGCAACAGGAGCGCCGAGGGAAGCCAGCCATAGGAGAGAAGGCGCGGATGTCGCGCGTGAAGCGGAAGCTGGAGACCTAGGGCTGAAACCTAGACTCGTGATACCATGAAAGAGATATTGAGGTGAGGAAAGATTAGATTAATTATACAAGAGCACAGGCTACAACCATATATAGGCTTGGGAGACCAGGCGCAGGGGGCGGCTAGGGTTAGGAACCCGAGCCGCCACCTATGACTCACCAGGGCTAGCAGCGCCCATAGGCGGGCAGCCAGCCGGCCCATACACATAACAGGGCCCGTGGGCCCACAGATAATTACAATCTAACACCATGATTATGTATATATAATTATTGTACCACTTGATACAATTTTTTAATTTAATGTATCTATGATTAGATATGTGAATGACTAATGTCATTATCAGTTGAGATGGGAGATGAAGAGTATGAAAGGTATATAATGAAGCAGATTACTGCTGGCGTTAGTAGCTCAAATGTTCCAAGAACCTATACTGAGGATGAGGGTAGCCAGGTGGACATGTTCCTCAACATGTCCAGTGATGGCAATGATGAGCACGAGCATGGCGTTGATGACAATGCGGAACAAGATATTGTCGTGATGGAAGTTCCAGCGAGGTATATATCATTTTCATTGTTTTATCCCATGAATAACTTCATATTCATTATAACTCTATACTAATTAATGAATCTTGAACTTTTAGCTCTTTGGATCGATGAAGCAAAAGAAGTCGCGAGGTCGTACAAAGATAATGTAGGGAAGGCTTCACATCACCAAAGTGACAGAAGTGGGCTAGCCAATTGCTCCCGAAAAAGTCGCTAGAAAGTTTGTGAGTCAATACGGGGCTATTGTAAGGGACAACGTGCCCATCAGCATTTGAGAATGGAAGTCTAGTAAAAAACATGATCCATACGTGCTCCCGCAGACACAGAAAGATATATTGTAGGCAGATGCCAAAAAACACTTCACACTTCTTGATGGTGTTGATGAGAAAGTTATGAATGACTGGATGCTCAAGAAAATGACAACCCAATTTCAGACCTTCAAGAAGAATCTGGATACCAACTAAATGAAGAAGGGTCGAACTCCAGATTTTAATGACTGGCCAAAGTTAAGAGATCATTGGAACTCATTTATGAAATACAAGAGGAGTGAAGATAGTGAGAACAAGGTTCGTGTCAACTCAGGTAATGCCTAGAAGGAGTACCATCATCGTCTAGGGCAAGATGGTTACATGAGTGCAATTCCCATTTGGAGAAAGATGGAACAAGACCTAATGATTCGAGGTATCGTACTAGTGACTATTGACTGGCCGATCGATCGAAGAATTGGTATTACACTCACGGAGGCACCATTAGCCCTGAGGATGGGACACTTGTTTTCAATGAAACAATACGTTAGAAGGCCCTCAGGCTTATCAAAAACATTGAAGATTTTAAAGCGGGAAAGTTCAAGCCTGATAGAGAGAACGATGATCTGACTTTGGTGCTCAGGAATCCCGAACACCCAGAACGTTGCTGAGGCTTCGGGGTGGTTTCGTGGAAGTATGCTTTCTGTAGGGACATCGACACGTACAGAAGCTGGAAGAGAAGAAAGGAACAGCAAGAGGAGAGGTGGCAGTGCAAGTTAGAAGCTGAAAAATTAATCAACGAGTGGCCCTGGCAGTTACTGAGATGGCCCAATTTGGAGCACTGCCGGATCCCAACGTCATCGTTATCCCTTCTCAATGCTGATGCAGCTGTGCTTCCACAAGGGTCCCCGATGAGAACATGCCAAGCTCACCCGTGGTTGTGCAGGACAACCAACGGTACCCTATGGATGACATCACTCAGCGCACCTCATGTGAGCTGTACAGACCATTTGGCAACCTCACTATTAAGGTCAACATATATATAATATATACAATTATTTCAATTGATCCATGCCTCAGGAGTTTAATAACTCCTTTATTTCTCCTATATGTATAGGTGGTGTACGGAAGTGCTTTACCAATCCTGCTAGGACAAATAAGCCATGTCATGTCGATCCACCTGGCTACTCCACCGTTGGAGTGGAGCAGATTTGTGATAGTAAATATGAAGGCCTAGACCTCGAGCTCCCAGGAGGTGATGGGGAAAGGACACTAGGAGGCACTTCACGGTATCATTCTATAGTGCAAATATTACATCATCATCTCCGGCCAGGATACATCGTTTCTTCCCATAGATCACCCGCAGCTTGTTGACAACATTTAACATGTCAATTTATGAACCACAAGCAGTCATATCAGTTGTAGCTCTTCCCATAGAGTAATCCATCAAGGTTTATCAGTGCGTGGAATAAGTGGAATTGCATGCTTAACTAAGCACTAATCTATGTAACTAAAGGTTTTTTGTATATGATAAGATTGATCTAGCAAAAGAACTAGTGACTTAGATTAAAGTAGATAGAGAGTATGAATGTAAACAAGATAGATAAAATGCTTGTCCTAGGGATCTTTGATCACTTGTAGATGTAATCACCATACATGAAAGTACTGGATCTAAGTGTTATTATGAATTAATGTGAACCATGCCCAACACTTTCCCTCTCGCATGCTGTCACTACATGAGGGTACTCAAATATGGAATGAGAAGAACACGGCTTGATAATCATTCTAGGTAAGCAAATAAGCAACCCAAAGTAGCGTTGGTCAGCCATTACATGAAGGAGCATCATCAAGATATGATAAATAACAAACAGATCTTAAACAAGAGGTTCAGCAATTACAAATCAAGATCTCCGTACAACCCCAAGGACAAATAGAGATTTTACCCCATGATCTTACACATGTTGACAGAATTCTGGGTAAAGATCATCATGTAGATCAACTGGACCGAAGACAACGACGAATGGGGGGCAGAAAATCCCTAGGCCGATCGGCTTGGGAGGTTCCTTCCTCCTCTGGTGCTCCGCTTCGTGTGGCTTCTCGTAGATCCAATCTTCTCTCCGTTTTTCCTCCTTGTGGCAGCGGTGGATGGTGTTTACGTGATGTTTTCTCCTCTCTCTCCCCTTCTCTCTTCCTTAAAGTTCATGAGGGGGTATTTATAGTCTTCCATAGGCAGCGACTCTGGGTCAATGTTGGTGAAAAAACCCTAGACATCATCGTAGACTTCATGCTGAAGAAATGGGAGGTCGACCGGGCCCTGGAATGGGCCAGGACAATCAGCCCAGAGGGTCCCAGGCCGATCAGCTTGGGCCCTTTCTAGCCGTTTTGGTCCTCTCATTCCTCGTGCTGGCTTCCCTGGACGACCCATACCCAAATATCCATTAAGCTATTTATGCAAACCCTCTTAATTATGTTGTATTTCCTATCATAATGCAATATTCTCCAAAATACAACACATATGCAATAATGGGATTATTTCAGGTGCCAAGTGATGGGTTACTATAAGATCAAGTATAAAAATACTAGTTAAATAGTACTAAAAGTGTGTCAATAATGAGCGTCAACACAGCCACCATCTCCTCAGAACTCAAAACCGTCATCTCCAACACATCCACCTCCAGGACCATTGTCACCACTAGGACCGTCGCATCCTGCTCGATCACCGGCTCCAGCACCATCGAATCCTATAGGCGGGAGTGACGATGACCAAAACACCCCTTCTCGATCACCATCTTCAGCGCCGGGACTAAAGTTTGGTGTAAGCAAGGGAACCACCTGCAACACCTCTCAAAAAGTCGCGACCACCGCCTTCCAAGCCAAGGCAGCCAAAGGCGAAAGAACCGAGGAAGAAATAAAAGAAGTCTAAACCTATTAAGAAGCTAGCAGGTGATAAGACTTCTGAGGAATTGGAGCAGGCATCACAAAGCACATGTAAGGGATTGGTTGGAAAAAATCACCGCAGAAAGAAAAGCGAAGGAGATGGAGCCTAAGCCAGTAGATCCAGCCAAATTAAACTTTTTTATTGGCATGAAAAAATAAGTCAAGAAGACGTTACTATCGAACTACGATTGTTCGTTAATTAAATCTTGGCAGAAGAAGAAATGAGGAGAGTTACTATAGAACTACGATCGTTCGTTAATTAAGTCTTGGTAGAACAAAAAACGAGGAGAGTCGTCGTTCAGTCGTACTGTCCCCCAGCTCGAGCAGCAAAATCAGTAAGCAGATCAAGAAGCTCAACAAATAGCAGATTTGCCTTTAGAACAACAAATCAAGGTCATTAAGTTTATGGCAGATACATGTCTCTCGCTTGCTGAAGTTCTAGGGCAAGACGAACCGCCACCTCCAGAAAAGGTTGCACCTAAATGGCCCTTTGAGTTAGGCAAGCCTCTAGTCAGGCCTAAATTGGTATGGAAACTCGCAACTAAGTTGTATAAATTCCGTCAGTGGTACATGGAGCAGTCGGCCAATGACAGGATCATGTTCGCTCTTCTTATTAAACCGATTGATTTTTTTGGTGAAGGTGAGAAACTGTTGTGATTGGAATTCAAGGACATTTATGATGTGTATCATCAAGATACCATTGATGTCTCTCTTATTAGCATCTGGGCTCTATACGTTTGTGTTTATTAGATGTTAATTTTAGCTCAGCTCATTATTGTGTGTGTGTCGTCCCACTAACTTTGTCTTTCATTTTATGTAGGATGCAAATTCAGAGGTGCCGCCGAGAATCCTACTTCGATGTTAGCTTCATGGACCCAACGCTTGTTAACCAAAAGCAGATACGAGATCAACCAAAGTCTATATTGGACGCAATATAAAAATTCTTGGAGCAACAGAATTACAAGCAATACATACTACTACCTTACAACTTTAAGTAAGTGTGGGTACCGTCTATTTTCATTTGGCTTTTCTTACATAATTAATGTTAGTTAGTTCTAATATGAATATTTATGTACACAGTTACCACTGGATTCTCCTTATAATTATGATTGATAAAAGCAACGTTATTGTGTTTGATTCATTGAGGAAACCAAAGGATGAGTACCAAGACATTCAAGACATGCTTAACTTGTAATAATTCTGGACCTTTATCTCTATGCAAAGTTTGTTTCCTAATTTTTTACCTAACACTGTATCATTCATTATTTTAATTTGCAGCGCATGGAAATGATTCCGCAAGTATCACCGTGGTGATTTCAGAGAAAAACTTACATTCAGTACAACTTTTTTGGATGTATGAAGTTTGCACATTTTCTATATTCTATAACACGAATATTTCATAACTTATTTTTTTCCAGTAAAGTGCCTGAGAAGGAACAAGGGAATAATTTATGTGGATGCTATGTCTGTGGCACATACACCATTTCGCAAGGGACATGGTGCTATCGGGCTGATATAAATGTACGTAAAATAAATCCATTAATAATTAATCATTTTCTAGCTCCTTATATTTATTTAATTGTTGGTGACATTCACATATTTCCAAATTACAGATGTGGTGGATTAGCGAAGAACTCTTGGAGAAGAATAGGCTTTTGGCAATCCAAGAAGTTCTCATAGGATTTTTGGTGGACGAGGCGATAAATCCCAAAGGAGAATTTTATTACGATGGACATTTAGTAGATGAACCGAGCAACTCCACAGCGGGAGGATCCTAAGGACAAATTTTTGTATATGTAGTAATTGCATTAATACTAGTTTGATGTGTATTATATACTAAGAATTGTATATATAGTAGTTATAATTAATATTATGCATATACTATCATGAAATATATATATATATATATATGGCATGCATACAATACGAGCCTAAACGTCTAAGGAGTGTATGCTAAGGATGTATACGTATAGGTTACATACATATATATATATATATATATATATATATATATATATATATGTATGTATGTATATATATATATGAAGCAACAATTAGCATTAATATGGAAAAGAATCCAGGGTAAAAAGAAAAAAGTACCAACTGGGACTGAAGGGGCCACGGGCATGCGAATGGTGGCCCCTTTAGTCCCGGATGAGCGATCCGGGACTAAAGAGGGGGACCTGTAGTCCCGAAAGATTAGTTCCGGTTGGATCTTCGAGGGATATGACTCTCTCCAACCGGGACTAATGCTCACTTTTCCACCAGTGTTAGATTCATAGATTTTATTATGCACTTAGGTATACCTATATCTAGATGCATAATAATATTTATGAATCTGGAAAAGTCAAAACGGCATATAATTTGGGATGGAGGGAGTAGCTACCATTTGCCTTCATGAGATACAATTGAGAGGTTTTAATCTCCTTCTCTTCATTTATTTTTAAAGAGAAAAATTGTCTCTGCACAAAGCCCAATCATTTCCCTTCATACACACTAGTAGAGAATTGACCTTTAGTCCTGGTTGGTAGGATGCAAATCTCCCGAAAATCCATCCGGGACAAAGGGGGGGTCTTTTGTCCCGGGTCACTCAACCGGGACTAAAGACCCTGGCAGGTGTTGCAAAAAAAAAAAATCCTAGGCTCCCAGGAGGCCCCCCACACGCGCACGAGTCACGCGATTTTTCATGCGAAATATGCGCGTGTGCGCTACGTGGGATTCGAACCCACAACCTCCAGCCTCGCGCGTAGCTTCCTTGCCATCCCACCTACACACCACATCGACTATATCCTGGTTGGTATTACAAACCGGGATAAAAGGCTCTCGACCCTTTTATCCCGGTTGGTGTTACCAACCGACACCAACCGGGATAAGGGGGGTCTTTTATCCCGGTTGGTGTTTCAAACCGGGATAAAAGGCCTCTCAGAGTCATTTTTTCCCACTAGCCTTTGCAACCGGGATAAAAGGTCCCGGTTGGTGAGCTCCCCACCAGTGACCGAGCTTTAGTCCCGGTTGGTGAACCTTTTGTTCCGGGCCAACTTTAAACCGGGACAAAAGGAGGCGCATCGAAAGCCAATTCTCTACTAGTGACACCTCCTCTAATTTGTTGCCATGGGTGAATTTGTAAATGATCGGAACTGTGAATAAATGTTTTTTTAGTAAGGAACTGTGAATAAATGTTAATCATTCTCGTAACTCAAAAACCAATTAAACTTTTGAAGTGTGCGCCAATTCAAGCTCACTTGGGCCGCTACATCGCGGCTTCTCTCTTTTGCGGTTCAATACATGCTGCTTTGAATCCTTGATTTCTAACCTACTAGAGAGTAATATTCTTTTGAAATTCTCTAATTTAACCTATCATTATTCCGTTCCATCTTTGCTTAAAAGTTGAGGTGAATTGATCCAAATAAGGCGTTTAACAAATGCAAACGCTTATATACATGCACACATATTCAAACCATGAACACTCTCAGAAAACTGAACAAACACATTTTTGCATTGGCAAAGTCATACATGATACTCTCTCTGTCTCAAATTACTATTCGTTTTAACTTTTTAAGATACATACCTTTTAATATATATCTAGTTATATACTATGTCTAGTCTATAAAAATTTAAACGAATAGTAATTTGGGACGGATAAAGGACATACTAAGGGGGCGTTTTTTTCCACTGTCTTATTTTTAGCACGTGTCACATCGAATGTTTAGATACTAATTAGGAGTATTAAACGTAGACAATTTACAAAACCAATTACATAAGTGGAGGCTAAATGGGGAGACGAATCTATTAAGCCTAATTAAGCCTAATTAATCCATCATTAGCAAATATTTACTGTAGCAACACATTATCAAATCATGAACTAATTAGGCTTAATAGATTCGTCTCGCTGTTTAGATTCGTCTTATGTAATGGGTTTTGTAAATAGGCTACGTTTAATGCTCCTAGTTAGTATCTAGACATTCGTTGTGACGGGGGCTAAAAATAAGTCAGTGGAAGAAAACGGGGCCTAAGTCGAGAACTTGAAACCTTCAAACCTTACCAGCTTTACTGGAGATGTAACTTCTTCGTGGTTCAACCTTGGAACCAATGGTCCAACAAGCGACGAGAAAAACGTCATGCAGTCGGGAGAAGGCCCAACCATCACCGCACCATATAGGAAATGGCAAAGAAAACCTAATACCGGATGTCATGCCGCAAGGAAAGAGAGGAAGATTCAGGGGAACGGAAAAGGGAGGACAATAGCGCCCCATTGCCACTCTCATTGTTGCCCGAGGCTCCGAGCGAACTTAGAAAAGGAGTAAATTTTTCTAAAACTTTTTTACGAAACACAGTACAAACACACGCACTATGAACTTTATGAATACAAACACACACCCTGAACTTATGAATACAAGTACGCACCCTTACACCTATGAGCACCTCTAAAAATCAAGCCGACTATTCTTGAGGTTGACGAAATCACCATTGACGCTTTGCTGTTGATGAGCATGTCGTCGAGATTGATAAAATCACCACTAGTGCCTTGCAGTCGACTAGCACGTCGCTTACCACCGAAAGAAAATCGCTGGTTAAATTCTGGAATAAATTCAGAAAATAAAAGCGCCAATTAAATTGTGAAATAAATTCAGAAAAATATGAGCACAAGTTCTGAGTCGAGAAAAATGGAAACACTAGTTCCAAGTCGGTCAAGAAGTTGAACCCCTGTGGACACAACATTGCCTACGTGAGCACTAGTTCCGAGTCGAGGACTCAAACCACAGTCCACAGTGGACACAACCTTAGCTGCTACACTCGTATGGCCAAAAATTTTAAATAGTTACCCATATTTATTATTTTTAATCTTATTTGAATCACACGGGCTATTCAAACACTTGACTATTCACGTGGAAATTGGATTTTCGCACACGGAAAAGAGTAGATCTAGAAACTATCAACGTTTCTTGCCATTTCCCCGCTATACACGGCGAAGTATAAGACACGTTGCAATGCACTGCACAAAATCGGCTCACCATGTGCTTAGCCGCATGCGACGCCAACACCACATGGGCTCCAGCCTCGGCGCGTTGACCCATCGACTTTTCCACAGTAGTACCGTACCATCTCCCCGGTCAAAGCGCGGGCTCCATTGACCATTCCGCAGCTCTCCCTTCCCCTCACTTTTCAGATCCATCCTTTTTCCATGGCTGCCAGAAACTCCTGTACCGCATCAAGAACAAGGGTATAGGTAAATCAGTCAACTTTATTGAAAGAAACCATTTCAGTGACCGATTTCTACACCACGCCATTCAGAAAATACTTTCCTTCTGTTATATTCCAAGGGTCAGATTTCTTAACAAGCCTGGAAACAAGCACCACATCAACTGACCAAAATTATACACAGCTGACTGACTAATCTTAGTACAAAATTCCCAGTCAA
>NC_028458.1:18769906-18791622 GCF_000263155.2 Setaria italica | reverse complement strand
TCGTGAGGGCTTGAACAGCACTTCTTCGCCAAGTGCCGGATCAGGCAGTCGAAGATCCAGGAGCGCATTCGGTCCCCTACCTGGCTACCCCTCATCCGTCCTGCCAGGTTCCCTTCTCGTGGCACTTGATAGTCCTGCTGCTCCCACGTGTTCTTGGGCTGATTCTGTGTGGGTGCTTCTTGTCTGGATTTCTCAGGTGGTATTTATTCAGGGCTGGCGCGAGCGGAGGGGTCGAATCTGATGCTCCCAGCTCGCTGAGGATCGCTGCGAGATAAGCTTCTGATTCGGCAGGGAGGCTCTCGAAATGGTGAGGATCTCGCTAGCCTCCCCTCTTTAGATTCAGCGGTCTCGGTTCTTGTCGGCGGTTTCGCTCTCCGGCTGGTGCTTTTTGGCTTTATGAATACGCAAAGCGAGGGAAACACAAAAGTGAGACTGTGACGTGATGGGATGCTCTTCGTGGCTGGGAGCACTAGTGCTTTCTTGTTGGGATTTGCTCAAGTTGGCTTTTAATTAGATGCTGAAGTTGCCTTGTACACTTGGATCGGTGACTCAAGTGCGTTAGAACGTTCTCGGGGTCTTGATTGCTCTTGTTATATGATGCGTATGTTTACTACTGCGGATTGGTAAATCTATATTGTTCTGTTTTGGTTGTCTTTTGTGACATAGGGAACCTTTTGGCTCTGGTTCTTGTTAGATTCACAACTGCATAAATGAAAGCAACAGGGAGATGCTATTGCGACTTGTGAGCCTGCATATAAGGAAACCAATAAAAGAAAAAGGAATAGAAGAACTAACCTCTTGTTTCAGCCTTTTCTTATCTGATTATATTACTACATTTACTAAGATCTACGGTTGACAGCTGTGATTGTTACTTCGCAGATGGAGGAGCAATCAGCTTCATATACCGTGGATGACGCACTCTTGTCATCAGGTTTTGGGAAGTTCCAGATATTAATTCTTTCCTATGCTGGGATCGGCTTGATTGCAGAAGCTATGGAGATGATGCTGTTATCATTTGTTGGTCCATCAGTACAGCTAGAATGGAAGCTTACTTCTCATCAGGAAAGCATGATTACAAGTGTTGTTTTTGTTGGAATGCTGATAGGAGCTTACTCATGGGGTGTGGTTTCAGACAACTATGGAAGGAGGCAGGTCTAATCTTTAATGATGTCATGTACTCCCTCCATCCCAGAATATAGCTACTTTTAGGTTTGTCCTAAGTCAAATTTACCCTTGATAAAAAATATCTCTAAAAATAATTTAGTTCATATAGAAAAGTTTACATGTTATGATAGTTGTTTTCATGATGAATCTGCTAACGTCATTTTAACTTTGTCAATCTTTGATTTTATTTTTCTATTTATAGTTAAAGTTAAAAATGTTTCACTTAGGACAAAACACTAGTTATATTCTGGGACAGAGGGAGTACCTTTTTGCATGAAATTATGCAAGTCCATTTCCTTCCTTGCTGATGTATCATGGAGTTGACAAACTTGTTCCTGATCTTGTTTCTATTGGGCAGTTGTGACTTCCTACTTCCTAGCTATAGCTGATTAACACTATGTCATGTTTGAAACCCAGAATTAGGGTCCCACCATATAGCAACGCTAGTTTTCTCTGTTAATTTCCAAAACTACCCTTGGAATCATTGCCAAAAATGAATGCCCATGAAATTAATTTGCAGCCCAGGTTCAATTCTATTTTCCTTCCCAAAACGGAGCTCTCTATTTATTTGTCGTGAACTAATGATCCCCCAAGGTATATTTTTTCATTCTAGATCCTAGAATAAATTAAGTTTTGGAAATGGTCTGTGCTTTTTAAATTTCTTGTGTACATCATACAAGCCCTTACACTTCTTTTTATTTGGATTTTACAGGAGGGGCTTTCTCTTTACTGCCATTGTGACAAGTGGAGCTGGATTTTTGAGTTCTTTCGCTCCTAACTATCTGTCATTAATATCTCTTAGATTCTTAGTTGGTATTGGTTTGGGAGGAGGACCTGTTCTCGGATCTTGGTTCTTGGAGTTTGTTCCTGCACCAAGTAGAGGAACCTGGATGGTGGTATTTTCTGCATTTTGGACTGTTGGGACCATCTTCGAGGCATCTCTTGCATGGGTATAATCCTGATATTTTGAAACTGAGAAGGCTTTTCAAATTTTATAGCAGAGTCAGCAGCAAAATCAGAAGTAAACACTACACATGATAAATCATAACATGATGCTACCGATTCTCATTGTATACACCGGTTTGTTCAGAAATTTATGAACCATTTTGAACAGTTGATCTGCTAATAGTGTTGCTGATTATCATACAAAACAATTAACCTGTAGTGGTGCTGATTATTGTACAATCACTTAACCTGTAGTATTAACTGGTATGCTACGGTCTTACAGGGTTGAAAGAAAATGTACTTGATGTAAGAATAAATTTCAGGAAGAATAGCAGTCTGGAACATCACTTTTGAAAGGAACTTCAGTTGTTAGGGTATAGAATCATAAGTTTTATGACAATTTACTTTGCCTTTTTGCTTACTAAATCTTTGAAGCATTGTTTATATTCGTAATTATTTGTCTGCGACACGTATAAAATTTTTTTGGTGACTCTGGTATGAACATCTATAATATACTATCCTGATCTGGCAAGGTTGTTGCTCATAATCAGAGTGAAATACACTCTTGCAGTAAAAATGGACATGCATTAGACTAGAAGATTCCACTGTGTTTTACCATGGCTAATTTTTCATTTTCACCATGCTAATGGCAGATGGTTATGCCCAAGTTTGGCTGGAGGTGGTTGTTAGCACTATCATCTGTTCCATCTTTCCTCCTGCTCCTATTTTATGCCATTACGCCAGAGTCACCAAGGTTCCTATGCATGAAAGGCAGAACAACCGAGGCTGTGGATGTATTGGAGAAAATGGCAAGACTAAACAATGTGCCTTTACCTTCAGGCAAGCTTGTTTCTGACAAAAATATCGAGCTAGATGAAGTTTCAGTATCTTCGGAGTCCACAACACTTCTGGATGGTGCTGAAGAAAGTTACAACATAGATAAAGATGAAGGTTCTGATTTTGGAGGTTTTAAGTCCGTTGGCAAGCTACTTTCGCCAAAACTGATCAGAGCAACCCTACTTCTGTGGATGGCCTTCTTTGGAAATGCATTTGCCTATTATGGGATTGTTCTTCTGACATCAGAGCTAAGTAATGGAAATAGGATATGTGCGAAAGAGGAGGTTGAATCAGTACATTCAAATAACGCAAGCTTATATAAGAATGTTTTCATATCTAGTTTTGCAGGTTGGTTACTACTGTGCACAATATGATTAGAATAACTATCTTCAGAAGTATGTGATCATATAGATGACCAATGCTACCGTGTTTTATTGAAACAGAGATCCCGGGATCAATTCTGTCGGCCATGGTTGTGGATCGATTTGGCCGGAGGCTTTCCATGGCGTCCATGCTCTTCACTAGCTGTGTTTTCTTGTTCCCACTAGTGTTCTCCCGGACAGATATAATAACAAGAATCTCCCTGTTTGGTGCCCGGCTCTGTATCGCTGCCAGCTTCACCATTGTATACATATACGCTCCAGAGGTCAGTGAGGTTCTTCTGCAAACATCACGTCATTCTCCTCGTCCCTTGGCGATACCGAGTAATCTGTGCCTGTGCTAACATTTGGTGGCTTGCCTTGGTTCATTGTTCAGATTTACCCGACCTCGGTGAGGACAACGGGCATCGGTATCGCGAGCTCGGTGGGCAGGATCGGGGGCATCCTCTGCCCACTGGTCGCGGTCGCCCTGGTGCACAGCTGCCACCAGACGACAGCGATCATCCTCTTCGAGATTGTAGTCTTCTCCTCCGGCCTGGCCGTCGCATTCTTCCCCTTCGAGACGAAGGGGTGTAGACTCAACGACACCGAGGTCGATATGAACTGATCACACGATTTGTTGTACTGTGAGAAACATTTTATTTTTTGCGGCGAGAACATGGGATTCCTTACCTGATTGATCGAGCGATTTTTATACGATGTACACGGCACGACACGACTGATGTTCTGCCTTTGGAAATAAATAAATCTGCCGACGAGATGCTTTTATCTCGTTGACTTGTTACAACGGCGATGGTTCTCACGCAATGTTGAGTTGGCGCTCTTGCGCCAGCGCGCGATGGGAGGAGCGGGGCCCCACCGGTCACGTGCTGCTGCTGCCGTCCGTTTTTTCTCTTACTAGCATAAATGCTCGTGCGAACCCCGATGTTATTGCATCTATACATGGTGTATCGCCCCGGGTGTAGGGGAGCTTGGCCCCAACACTTCTTCTCAACGTATCCCCCCTCGAGTGTGTCATTTCCGGCTTTCCCCCATCATTTACCACCTGTGCAAGAAGAGAGCATTGCCGCGGGCAGCCTCCCTCGCACCCTGAGCTCAAGCCCACGGAAAAACCTGCCACTTACAAACTCTTTACCCTCCGAGGCTAGAGCAACGGGCGCACGCCACTGACGCCTGGCAAGTTCCTTGTCCGGGGAGCGTCCTCTTACGCTGGCCTCAGCATGGATGAGATGGCCGTTTGGTACTAATACAAGCTTTACATTTAAGAAGAAACGGATGGTAAATCTCTCGGTCCGGCTCCGTCGTGTTGCTGTGCGCGTTCTGGAAAACCAAAAGGGGCATGGGTTGCCTCACGAGACGCTCATGGGCTTATTCGGGCCTATGAAATAGCAAAATGTAATAAGTCCGATCGGTCATCTCGTTGGCTAGATCAAGCTCTGAAGAAACATACGACACGACGACATCTGAAAGACTGAAACTGATCGATTGCGCGCAAGCTTGCTCATCCGCCATGCATGCAACTCTAACGGGCTAACGGCTAACGCGCCGCGGCCGCCTCGCCTACTAGGAGTGAGGAGGCAGAAAGCGATAGGGAAGGGTAAGGTGCATCCGTCGCCGTCGCTGCCAGCGACGGCGGCGGGAGGAGATTCAGACCAAAGCACTACACCATAATCTGACAGAAGACCTTAATGTACCACCAGATAAACACGCATCAGTAGCACATTAGTAAGAAAACCACAACTCAGAGCATACATCCATGGCCCTCAAAGCAAGAATAGTACTTAGAAGAATCTTCAAGCAGACGGCTTCACATGTAGCTAGCACTAAACTACACTCCACAAATATAGCAATTATAAAACCCACATTCTGAATTTCCTTGAAATGATCCTTTCAATTGAGCTGACTATTTGATAATGATAGAACAACAAGCCACCTTCATGAGTATGTCAATAGTACTGAATCAAAATCCTGCTCTAACAGCCAAATAAAGCATCGCCATGTCAACCATGAATCCATGATTCATACAATGCATGGATCTGTATACACCTCACAACCAGCATCAAATAATCCGACCAATACTGCTTGCTGAAATTAACAGCAAATTGACACCATATACTTGTAAATTCCAAACACACCTAAGCAACCATATCTTATCATAACTAAACCTTCTGATGAGACTGACTACCATGAGAGGAACATGCCCAATGCAAAAACCGCAGAATTCTGAGCACTCCACTTGCCTCCATATTCCAATAACAAGTATCAGGTACAGTTTCCATCACAAAAATTAGGCGTACAAACAAATTATCCTGAACAGACCAATCATCGTGCAAACCAGAGATAGATCGAGACCAAACCCTTCATATTATCCTGTTTCGGCCAAGCCCGGATGCTTCGGGTGCTACACGGCCTATTGGTCCTGTTGGGATGGGTCCCTGGAAGGCGACCGTGAGGCCATCCACCGCGCCATCGAGGCCTTCAAGGAGCACCTAGCGAAAGAAGAGATAGAGCATGCTGGCGGCGGCATGGGGGAGGCGGGGCTCGCCGTGGCCGTAAGAAGCGCGCCGCCAAGGAGAAGGCCATCAAGGGGAAGGGGAAGGGCAAGAGCAAGGAGGTTGCCGTCGACCCCCTCCCCCTCCCGCCGCCACCGCCGGCGGCGGCTACGGCTTCCCCTGCTTCGGAGGAGGCCCCGAAGGTAGAGGATGGCGTGGAGTACCCCACCGCGGAGGAGGAGAAGGAGCATGAGCCGGAGGATGCTGCTGCTGGCGAGGAGGAGAAGCGGCGGCGCTGTTGAGGCGGCGTGCTAGCCGACCTCGCCGAGGCCGCGCGCAGGGGCAGCGCGGGGCAGCGGCGGGGCGCCCCGCTCTAGCTGCCGCCCGCGCCCAACCCCCTCCTTTGCCTCTGAAAGGAGAAGCTTTTTCCCCTCTAACCCCCTCCTTCCCTCCTTTTTCCACCCGAGCCCCTCCGTTCAGCATTTGGACTACGGGTTGATTATCAAAAAGTTGAGGGACTTTTTTACAAAATGACCACGACGGTCGGAAGAAACAACCACTCTTTTATATTAAGTATAGATATAGATTCTTTGTTTCCTTTCCAATTATTTTTTCAATGCAATTTCTAATAAGTAAATACTAGCATAATGCCCGTGCGTTGCTACGGTAAAAGATCAATTGTGTTTTTTAAACTAATGATATTTTTTATTTCCATCACTAAATTTTTATTCCACTTATTAGATGTCTACACATTTACATTGCTAACAGTTTGTACATTCTAGCTACACAGGTCAACACAATGCCGACCTTTGGGTGGTTTGAACCTGCATGGATTAAAAGTTGTAGATTATTGACTTGGATGCCACTATTTTCTAGTATTCACTTGACAAACTTAATATGACATACCAATTGTTCTTGAGCCTTTTGTAGTGCCCTTGTGAGATAATCCTCTGCCTCACCAAACTTCCTGGATTAAGAGGAAAATGCAAGCCTCCATAAAAGGGTAGATATTAAGAAATAGTTATTCAAAAGAACAACATTAGATGATCTGAAAGTTTGTATCAAATTTCGGGGTGAATCTAAAAATTTAACCAAAGCACAACCGTAAAGATTACTCTAATTTT
Source organism: Setaria italica (assembly GCF_000263155.2). NCBI lineage: Eukaryota > Viridiplantae > Streptophyta > Magnoliopsida > Poales > Poaceae > Setaria > Setaria italica. Next base: position 18,784,680 of record NC_028458.1, on the reverse strand, counting down.
TACCCAGAGTGAGATAAAAGTTGGCTATATGAGCATGTGGTCCCAATAGAAACCTCCTCAGGAACCATGTTTCCAGCTGCTAAAAGGTTTCCAGACATATCTTCCATGCGCGCTTCCTCAAGAACACTCTGATACACTTGTGTTGCCATTGGAAAATCCCCAACACAATGCAAATATTCACTGTATGAAAAGGCAGCACTTTCTGAGGAAAGAACATCAATAGGCATGTATCCACTTATTGAAGAAAAAAATGTGAATGATCAGTTTCAAAGATGGTTATACCTGTTTGGTGTTTGCCTCCAGCGAAATCTTTGCACCCATCAGTGAACAGCTGGGCTGCTGATAAAGAGCAAATTTAGATGAAATTCTATTATCAGTCTTTATTCCCTATTAAGCTAACAATAACTGGGACATCAAAACACCTGATTCTGTTTCTCCATTCAGAAGTGCAATAAGTCCTTTGATAGCATTAACCCGAAATTTAAGATGATCCTGATCAGACCACTGGCTGTCATCTTTGATCGACAGATCAACTGAATCATTAGGGGACACTGTACACAGACACATGTAATTTTCCTCAAATGACTCAATCTCCTCAATGGGGGAAGAGGGTTAGGGTAAATCAAGGATACAATTAGAGCTGTTATATCATCAGCAACTCAACTTAATTATACCACATGCAATGGGGAGATCTAATTGGAAAGGTAAATCAAGGATCAAGTTCGGATTGCTATATAGTAGTCAGTAACTCAACCTCATTATGCCACATGAAAATTGAACAGTAGTTATCACCATAGTTATTGTTCATGTTATGTAGTCCTCTTGTTAAAGCCAAACATCTATAAAGCATATGAATTTCTTCACTCATGTATCATCTGCCAATAGGCAGCTACTTTGCAAACCAGAACACAAGTCCACTCTAAATCCTCCTGTTCATTTCACAACGTGTGCTGTACCTGAAACCCTACCTAAATGACACAGGTATGCAAAACTCTAGACAAGAAACAGAGATAAGCCTGTAATTAGCAGTGCAGACAAGAAGCCCAATTAACCCAAACCAACGGGCGAGCCCACCACATTGCAGGTCAGGGGAACTTGTAAGAAATTTGTTCAGATTAAAGCTCTACTAACTGCCGAATCCACCACATTGCAGGGTCAAGGGGAACTTGTAAGTTTAAAATTAAAGCTTCGGGTTGCAGAAATGAGTAGCGCAGCGCGTCATACACTCATACCTCCGGTAGAGTAGCGTGGACATGGCGGAGCATGAGCAGCCTCACGGCCTTAGCACTTCCCTCACCGCCGCCCTGCAGGTTAGAGGCCCCCTGCTCCAATATCCGCATCGCCTCCTCTGGCACACCAGCAGCAACAGTTCGCGCAAACAAGCGAATCCTCAAAATCCTAATGCGAATCAGCACGAAGGGGAGCACGAAGGGGAGCGGAGCGAGCGGGAAACTGGCGAGCTTCGGTGAACGGTGCCACCAAGGGCGTAACAGACCATCTCCGCGGCCACCCTTTCGGGCTGCGTATCACCGGCGGCAGTGGTGGCGGCGAACTGGTGGGGGCCACGCAGCTTCGGGGCGACAAGCGCCCTTGCGAGGGCCGATCGGATTGAGCTCATCGCCGTGGCTGCGCCTGCACCTGTGGAGAGCGGGACTCCCAGGTCACGGTGGAGCCGCGGATCGAAAATAGGGGAGACAGCGACGTGGCGCATAGCGGGTGGCCCCCGGCGCGCGATATGGAGCAGCCAGCGGCGGCGGCGAGAGAGCCACGTGGGCCACGTGAGCTGCTCCTCTTCGTCCTCCTCTGACCGCTCCTCAGGGTCCAGCAGGCCGGCCGTGAGGTCCAGCGCGAGCGGCGAGCTGTGACGGCGGCGCCTGCCCCCGGCGAGGGCGCCTGCGGCGACGGAGGTCCGGTGAGGGAGCGGGGCGCAGGGAGAGCCGCGGGCCACGCGAGCTGCTCCTCTTCGTCCTCCTCCGACCGCTCCTTGGGGTCTAGCAGGCCGGCCGCGAGGTCCAGCGCTGGTGGGGGCAAGCTGTGATGGCGGCGCCTCCCCCGGCGAGGCCGCCCGCGGCGACGGAGGTCCGGCCGGGGAGCTGGGCGCGGGGAGGGCCAGGGCGCGCAGGGAGGTGTGCGGCGGCCCGCGCCCAATCTCCCTTCCCTTTCTGTTTTAGAAGCTTTTTTCTCCTTAACCTCCTCCCTTCCCTCTTTTTTCCACCCGAGCTCCCCTCTCTTCAAAATTTGGACTGCAGGTTGATTGCTAAAAAGTTGAGGAGTATTTTTGCAAAATGACCATGACGGTTGGAAGAAACTCTCCTCAAAATTTGGACTGCAGGTTGATTACTAAAAAGTTGAGGAGCTTTCTTGCAAAATGACCACGACGATTGGAAGGTATAGATCATTTTGCGTATAAATTATATGCATAAGTTGCTTAATAACATTTTCGTAAAAGTTACGTTATGTGTTATGTGTATAAGCTGTGTTACAAATTTTATCACATAAGTTGTTATTAGGGAAAAGTTATACATACAAATCGTGTGTATAAGTTATAAATTACCAAAAATGAAAGTCGATGTTATTATTTTAAAAGTTGTATGCATGAGTTATGTATGCTATCAAAGTTGTGCTAGAAAATTCTCTCGTAAAAAATTGTTAGTACAAAATTATACGTCAAAGTTATGTGTATAAGTTATAATATTCCAAAAATGGAAAGTTGTGGGATTTAAATTTTTTCAAAAATGAAAAGTTCGGGGAAGGTGGGGAGTTGTCAAAATTCGATGGCTGGAAGCCATCGCAGCGCGCTGCTTGCTGGTGACAAATGGTCGTTACAACGACAAGATGCATTCGTCACCAACAATACCTTCCTGCCCACGTAGCGACAACATCGTTACTCAAGAATTAGCGTTCTAGCGTAAGCTTCGCATTGACGATTTCCTCAAAATATGAGTATTACCCCGTCTCAAATTGTAGGTAGTTTTGGTTTTTTTAATTCAAAGTTTAAAGTATGCATATTATTTGACAATGATTTTTGCATATAATATTCAAAACTATAATTTACATAAGTAGCTTACATAAGTAGCACCATCTGAATAATTACTAGCCCATGTAATATGCCTACTAATATCATATCTAGCAACATCAACATGAGAATTTGTGGTAGTTGCAAAATAATTATTAGACATGGGTAATGTATTTGCAAATTATACCTTGTGCTCATTGTAACTAAACTGATGCGAAGTATATGGATAGCCCACCATAACAGGTCTTGATGCTTCTGGTCTTGTGATAAATAAATTCAAATATTCTTGATATCCGAGCAACTAATGACAATTACTTTGCTTCTATTTTAATCTTTAATATGCACGAGCAAGCAAAATACAATGCAATCATCTTGAGCAGCCTGACGCAAAGTCACAAGTGTAGTTGCAATCAGTCCAAAAAGACCAGATGCAACTATAGCAGCGAATCAAAATAGTAGATCAATTAGGTATATGGCTAGGGTTTCATAGATCGATTTGAGCAACCAGATCTTTCCTCCCCAGCAAAGTCGCCAAAATGTGTTGATGCAAATTTAGGATCATCACACGAAAACACTAGAATGTGTGGGTTGCGAATAGACCAAACGGCAGTATGCTGCCCAAACCGGTCAGACCGGTCCAGCAATCTGGTTAGACCGGTTTCCTAGGATTTAGCCCGAGTCAATTGTTCAAGAGGATAACTACCACGCTTACGTGATGGAGGATGGCTAGGTTTACAAGCAAACTAGAAAAGGGATAACCAATGCACTTACGTGGCGAAAAACAACTAGTTTACGAGCAAACTAGCAAAGGCCGTTGAAGCTCTCGTCCGGGAGGGACCCCGTCAAGGCATGGACATCACCAACGTGCCCTAAGTCGACCAGCAAGCCTAGGACATCATCTCTTGTCGTGGAGATTAGTAGACGAACAGCATGAAGGTTGGAAGAGGATTAGGATTTAGGAGATAAAACTAAATAGTAGATTGATTCGATTGGGTTGCCCTCAATCGGCCGTGACTCTTTATATTTATAGTGTGAGGAGGTCTTGCCCCAGTAGGAGTCGAAGGTTACACAAATCCCGAGTCAAAATACAACTCCTAACTCAGATTAAACTGGTCAAACCGCCCATCCAAACCGGTGTGACCGGTCTGCACAGGGCTGAATCTTGCCGGTGCCATAATTCTCTCATCCGGACTCCAAATTGGACATTCTACATATGAATTTCAATCGTCTCGACGAGATCTACACAATGGTGAAGTCTAATACTACAAGAAGACTAGATATTAACGATGAGATATGTGGTCGTTAAAAGTGTAGATGTGGTTGTTAAAGGCTCAGTCGTTAATACTATTAACGACCACATACAATTTCCGGTTATTAACTTTCAACGACCGGCCAATATGTGGTCGTTATTACTAGATTATTAACAACCACATTTTTAGTAATAACGATCGTATTTGTTTCGTTAATATTATAACAACACCTGCTATGAGGTACTAACAACCAAAATTTTAGTAATAACAACCACATTTGTTGTCGTTAATAATATTTCACTACGCTCTATCGAGCATTAACAACCAGTTTTACAACATGAACAATTACATATACTATGTAAAATCATTGATGTGCCTGCTTCTTCGGAGGGGTGGCCACGCATAACAGCAATTACTTTTTATTTATTCAAACTCAATGTTTCATGACCTTCTTTAAGAAGCCAGTACACCAATTACAATGGCTTATTTTTACTAGCCAAACAAATTTTATTACATTATATATGGAAGCATCCAATGGCAAAAAAACTTTTTGGCACCTTCATATTGACGCCCTTTCCTCAGAAACAGTTTCCAATGATGCTTCTACTATTCTTCATCTTGAGCCCTGGAATACACAAAGTTTGTGTACGTAAGAAAATGAACTGACAGTATTTTTTTTCGAACCCCACCTACAATGCTCCAATTGTCCTTTTATTTGAAACAGTAAAATATGATCATGTTCTAATCTGAGAATGATCATCATTCCAAGAATAATTGTAAATTTCCATTTGCAACAGCAAGTTACAAGACCAGTAATGAGCTTTATTACAAAGAAACAGTGTCGCACTTCACCTTTTTCAGTTCTTGAAGCCTTAATTTGCATCCATTACTGAATGAGAAGTGACAGGCCTCCAATCATGGAAAAAGCAGCGCTACGTCAAGGATAAGTTGCTCTGGGAAAATGTATTTGAAGAAACATAACTAGCCTGCTTTTCTCTCTCTTGAAAGCTCACTGACATCCATAACATTGAAAAGGCAGAAGTTAATTTACAAGTGAAGGTGAGCTGAAACTTTGCCGTGCCTTGTTGTTCTGTTTTATTTATCTTCTTAAACCTGAACAAAGATAGTACAAAGTGAGCAAAAGGAAGACAAGAATAAAAACAAACTGCTATGTAAACTTCCACACACACACGTAAATGAGTACACCAAATAACTTCAGGCTGATACAATATATGAATCTTTATTAAGTATATTCAGGTACACTAATTCCAAATAATCAAAATTACCATCTAGATGTAGAAGAGAAAAAGGTGCACACTTAATTCATTAATCCTCAAGATCTGGTGGGTCCACATTTCGATCTACAGGAAAGTATATCAAATCTTCCGTTCAACTAATTTTCTATGTCAGCAAAATCCAAGAAAGTTTATCTGGAAGAATACTGATTACCATGGTACCGTCCAGAAAACAAGGTGTTGTGCCATCGATCAACATCGCAACTCCACGCCCAGCACAAGAGAGGTCATCGCCGCCCCCTCTTCTGATGTGCTTGTGTTGCCGCATGCACGACACCGAGGCTGACGATGTGCTTGTGCCGTTGTGCTGCCGGCCGAAGCTGCCAATTTGTTCCCCGCAATGGGAGTGACAGCCAAATCAAGGTTGCAACCTTTGTAGGTATATGAATTCTGGCGCAGTGGTGAGGAGGCTAAAAGAGTATCTCCGGCGCGGTGAATGCACCGAGCGGATCTGCGAATGATGCTCTGTCAGCCTGCGGTGGGATGGCAGCTCCGATGACAAGCACAGCAGCATAGGGATTAGCAGCAAGAGGGAGATGGAACCGCTATTGTTGTGTGGGACGATATGGATCAGGCAACGATTGTGTAGAGGAGCTGCTAGGATGGACAGGCTTACGGGGAAGGATCGGGAGAATATTAGGAACCGGCGGCGTACTACGGTGCTAATAGATGTATTTTCTTGTTAGTCCAGGGCAACCACCCTAAAACAACGACAACATATAGGCAAAATTAGTGACCGCCAGTTTTTTGGCCGTCGGCAACCACCCCAAAACAACGACGACATATAGGCAAAATTAGTGACCGCCAGTTTTTTGGCCGTAGGTTCCTGCCATTTGCTACCGTGACAACTAAAAAACAGGATCGACAACCATAGTCTGTGTGCGGTCGTTAATGTCTGGTCGCTAGAGCTTAAGATTCTATTAGTGAGATATTTGATAATGTTTGTAAAACCGGTCTGACCGGTTTGCCTAGATTCAGATAGCAAACTCCTATAATGCCAATTTTGATCTCGAACACGATTGAATCTAGTACGAGCATTTACAAAAAATGGCAGGTAAAACAGTTCAGAAGGCGCCACGCGATGATCTGCAGGGAAGGAGGTCCCTCGGGATATCGATGCATTTGCAAAAAAATGGCAGGTAAAACAGTTCAGAAGGCGCCACGTGATGATCTGTAGGGAAGGAGGTCCATCGGGATATCGATTCATTTGCAAAAAATGGCAGGTAAAACAGTTCAGAAGGCGCCACGTGATGATCTGTAGGGAAGGAGGTCCATCGGGATATCGATTCATTTGCAAAAAATGGCAGGTAAAACAGTTCTGAAGGCGCCACGCGATGATATGTAGGGAAGGAAGTCCATCGGGATATCGATGGCGGCGGAGGTTACCAGCCGACAGTTCATTTCCTTTCACAGAAGGGACCCTCGTCAGTTCCTTTCTTGTGTTTTCCTAGAAAAGTAGAAAGGTTTCCATGAACTCCCCCTCCCGGCGATCGCCACCCTCTCTCATCTCATGTATAAATACAAACACGTACCTGCGCCATGACAAGCACAGCAGACGCCCGTCGACCATCAGAGCTTCGATCGAGCAGCTAGCGCGCGGGGGCATCGGCGATGGCGTTCATCATCCTCTCCATGGACGTGAGCGGTGGCGCCTCGAGGATCCGCAGGGCCATCAATGACGTGGCTGGTACGCGCGAGCTCCTTATTATCTGTTATCAGTCATTGAATAATAATGTCGAGTTCCTGCACGTCGATTTGACCCCCGTGCGATCTCTCTCGTCCTCGCATGCGTTGGCAGGGGTCGAGAACGTGGATGTCTACCCGGACACCGGCCGGGTGGTGGTGACCGGCTGGGCCGACGCCGAGGAGGTCGTGACTGCGCTCGAGAAGAGGCTGAGGGTCACCGTCACCATTGTCAACAGGCACGAGCCGGCGCTGGAGTTTTCATCCGACGAGGACGACAGCGACGACGAGTCTTCCTCGTCTTCGGATGACTATTATTATGAGCAGGGACAGCCGGCCAATCTCGAGGACTGGTGGCCCTGGAACCCGACCGGCGAGTGGCACGGCATGGGCCTCCCGGCTATCAGGACCCGGGAGCCGTGGGCGGCGGACCAGCCCGTCCCGGACCCGTCCTCGTGGTTCTTCAACTTGAACCTGGGAAACAACAGCGAGGATGATGACTAGGGAACGGAGGAAACGTACGTGTGTTGCAGCAGTGAGCAAGCGTCGTCGTCGCCTGGATTTTGTTTAGAGCAAGCTGGAGTGGCATTAGCTATAGGAGGTCTTCCGAATAAGTAGAGCCACGTACAACGACAATATTAGGGTTTGGCGTTTGCATTGTAGTAGCTTTAGCTGGAGCGTCAGTTAGTGTGGCTATCTCATCTGTTAATCTCTCGACTCTCAACTATATATGCGTCCGTTGGGTTTAATAATTAGCTTGAGTTATATATTTTTCCTATGTGATTTTCGTGTCAGTTGCTTTTGCTTCTGGGTTGCTAAGGTGTTGAGATTTGTGCTAAAGTTCTAATCAGCAAAGGAGAATTAAAAACAAATTTATTAGCCTAACATCCGAGAAAATTTGCACCCCCACCACCGTATCTAATACCAAATTGTAATTCATTTCAATTTTCTTAAACTACCAAATAAGTACAATTAGATTCTTCATTAGATATATTTTCATAGTATATCTATTTGGTTTTAGTCAAGCATAAAATGATTTGACTCTTAAAAAAAATTGGAATGACACAATTTGGAACGGAGGGAGTAACTAATAACCACACAAATTTACATGGGCAAAGACATTACTTCATAGGCAAAAGCAATCGGTTTCTTGTTATTTGCAAATCGATGGAACTTCACAGTACCCCTGCTTTGGTTGCATTGCCTCATTGCCCATTGCTTCGAAAACAAGCTATATATGAAACAACTTAGCCCCCCTTTTTGGATAGCTTCTCCCGCGGCTTCAAGAGCGGCTTATGGGGAAGCCCTCCCAAACGGGAGATTGCAAAACGGCTTATGCCGTGAAGCCGATGAAGAAGCCAAAAATGGCTCGAGAGTGAGCGACAAGAGCCAAAATTTTTTGCTTCTCCCAGCTTTTCCTCTGCCACGGCGTCTCCAAAGCCCGAGGTTGTCCTCACGGGTGGAGATGTGCCGGCACAAATGGAGCAGCGTGGGGGTGGCGTGGAGCAGCGCCAGCGCAGGATACAGAGCAGGCAAGGCGGAGGTGGGTGCGCGGAGCAGACCGGCGGCGGGTGGCGCAGGACGGACGGCGCTGACGCCGCGGCGCGTGGTGGGGTGGAGCTAGAGCTGCGCAGCGATGGACCAGCAGTGGCGGACTGGTGCGGTAGCGACGTAGCGTGACGCGAGGTGGACGGCCGCGCGGGGCGCCCGCTGCCGGCGGCCCGGCTTCGATCGGCGGGCGGCGGCAGACGAGAGAAACAAGAGAAGGAAGGAACGCGAGAGGACCGGATAAAGGATGAGGACCAGGAAAGGAACAGGAAACAGGAAAGAAAGAAAAAAAGGAACGGGAAAGAAAAATAAAAGGAGAAAAAGAAATAGAAAAAAAAGAAAATTAAATAGGAAGAAAGGAACGAAGGAAAAAGTAAAGGGTATCATGGATATTTCATCTCATTTATCCATTCTAAAAAATTTTGCTAAACATTTCTATAAGAAGAGTAGCCAGAACTAGAGAAAACCGCTTCGAGAGATAAATTAGAGCCGGAGTCATTAAAAGGCATGCCAAACGGACCCTTAAAACAACCAAAGCAGCTGGAGCACGGCCACAGCGCACGCAGTGCATTGGGGAGCAAGCGCAGCAGTCGTCCCAGTAGCGGAGTAGCCCTGCCCGGCTCCTCCCATCCACCACGACACCGTCGTTACGTCTCGCTTACCTACTGATGAGCACACGAGTGCTTGGCCACACCACTTACACTCTCCTCTCCCTTTGCACCTGCTCCTCTTCCCGTCGGCTTGTGCGTCGAAGAGCTAGCCATGAACAATTTTTTTATGGCCTTGACCTTGCCCACACGTCGCCTGCAACGCTGGCCTCGCCGGCCGGCGGATGGGCGGTGCTAGGGGCGCCACTCCCGTGTCCACGGCGCTGCCGCGCTGGGATCGTCCATGCTCCGACGTATAGGTGTGACACTATGAAGACGTATACTGATCTGATCAGTGAGTACATATATGGTAGGTATGGATCAGTGTGTACACGGTAGGTATGGAGGCTGATCACTCTTTGTACTAATAGAAGACGCTAGCAACCGAAACCGTGTCGGAGAGCTACGAATCACGCTAGCGGCTGCGCATTTACGCGCAGGAAATCCCATTTTTATTTGGAATGTTTTGCCCCCCACCCACCCAAAAAAAATCCCATATATTTTTGGAAGGAAAGAAAGGTATTCCTAACGTATATTGATCAGTGAATAGATATATGGTAGATATGGACGGAGTTGGGAACGAAAACATCCATGCTCAGTGACCGGCGATGTCATATAGTAACAAATTAAACTCGGGCAAGCGATCGCCAGCAAACACAATAAGTAGGAGAAGACAGCGTGAACCGCAGCAGGAGCATGAGGCGGATCAAGGACATAGTCTTGATAAAATTCTCTATTTGATACCGGAAAAATTGACTCATTCTTTCTTGTCCTGAAATTTTATTCGTTCCTTATTTGACACTCACTTCAACTTTTATTCCTAATATGACACCGCAGTTCATTCTGTTAGCTAACGGCATTAAGTGCCTATTGAAAAGGTCTTGAAATTTTTTTCATTCCTTATTTGACACTCACTTCAACTTTCATCCCTAATATGACACCGCAGTCCATTATATTAGCTAACGACGTTAAGTGCCCGTTGAAAAGACCCTTTTGCCCTTCCCCATCACTCCTGCCGTTCAGGAGCGCGCATGACTGGGGGCGTTCATGAGCGCTTGCACGCTGGGCGCATGCCGACTGGGCATTTTTTTTCCTTTTTTTTTTCATGCACGCTGGGCTCATGCATGACTACCGTTCAGCTTCCTTTGTTTTTTCATCATTTTTGTACAGCATTTTTTCAGGCTGCCGTTTATCATCATTTTTTTCAATATTTGTACAACATTTTTTATAACATGTCTACAATATTTTTTTCTACAGATACACAAGCATTTTTTTAACAAACCTACAACATACAATTCATATATACACAAGCATTTTTTTTAACAAACCTACATTGTATATAGCATGATTGCCAACATACACAAGGTTCAAACATGATTGTAACAGCATGATTGGGACAATAGATTTGCAAGTTCACATATACATAGATAAAAAGGTTCAAACTTGAGGATCACAGAAGTTCAAACATGCAAGTTCACAGAGGAGATACATGCAAGTTCCAAATTCACAGATACATGAGGATCACAGGCTGAGCTTTCTTTTGCTCCTTGTGCTCATTGCAGGAATAGCAGGATCCACCATTTTGCTTCTTGTGCCCATTGCAGGGCTGTCAAGTGGCAGCATAGGACCTAATATTGCAGGGCTAGCAATATCCACCCTTTTGAATCTGATATTGACCTATGTATGGCGAAACTAGATTTGAACAAGAGACAACAAAATAACAGTAGATCTGATATTGAGCAGCTGTATGGCAGTAGCAACAAAATAGCAGTAGCAACATCTATTGCTGCTTGCAGTGGTGTTAGGTACTCATAAGGGATCTGAGAAATTGAACAGTTATCGACGTCAACCTTCACAGATAATTATATACCAGCTAAAAGTAAGAGAAATTGAGGGACTAATCATGCCAAAGAATACAAGTGCCATCACCTTGCCGGTTAGCAGCTCCCACAGGACAATTGCAAAGAAATTTATTGGCATGGCTACTACAGAATGTATACCTGTTACAATATATAAGTTTGGTTGTCTTGTACAGGCACCGATAAACTGCACAACGTTCCTGTGACGAACCTTTCTGCAAGCATTGTATAAACCAAGAAACAATTACATAATTATCAAAGTTGATAGGCAGATAAGTTTAATTTGTAAAATATAGAACCTACACTATGACTTGAAGTTTTCAATGCTAGAGAAATTCATAACAAATGGAGATGGAACCATTTCAGTAAAGCTAATGTCAATAAACAATTTCAAACTAACCTCATGATGTACACTGCCTGTGCAAAATCTCGGTACATATCCGCACTGATTCGCTCAGGCATCATTACTTTAATGGCAACATCCTGACTGCAGTATGATCCACGGTACCTACGGAAGCCAAGCATCAAATTCAGCTCTGAATTTTCTTCTATTTCCACTTTATGACTAAGAAAAACTTTAAATTTTGCTTCAGATTGAACTTACAAGTTGCCATTTGATCCGGAAGCAACTTTGTTTCCAAATTTGAGTAGTTTCAGATCAATTTCCTAAACATCTGCACCATCCGTTGAAATTTCCACACTAGTAGATGGCATACTTTCTCCACCCGCATATGCACTAATATCTGCACCATACTGTCGCCACCCGCCCGGCGGGGCTCGTGACCGCCTACGTAGCCCGCTCAATGGGGCTGCTGGCCGGATCCAAAGCCACCCCTCCCCCCCCCCCCCGGATGGGCCTCACGGCCACCGCATCCGCCGCGTCGTCGGGGACCCCTTCCGTCGAGTTGCCTTACATGTGTGCCACTGATGGCCGCCTGCCACCACAGAATCTCCTGGCGCCGCCCGCCGCCGAGTCTAGGGTTTGAGGGAGAGAAAGGCACAGGTGAGCAGAGTGGCTCCTGTCCAGAACTGAGTGACGGAGGGGATGAATCAAAACGTGAGGGTAATTTTGACCTCCGTCAAAATATCTGACTGGGTGTCCTGGGGCATCTAACGGCAGTACCTAATGGAATGGATAGCGGTATCATGTTAGGGATGAAAGTTGAAGTAAGTGTCGAAAAAAATTTCAGAACCAACGAGTCATTTTACCGATGTCAAATACGATTTTCTCCGTAGTCTTCCCTTCCGCAGCTGCTGGAAGTGGACGACCGCCCCCGTCCTCGGCACCTTGAGGAAGGACCACGCCACGGCGGCCGCTCCCCTAGCCGCCGGCTCGGACTACGACGACGAGGACGTCGCCGGTGCCGCGTCCGCGCCGCACATCGTCCTGAAGATGCACCTGCACATGCGCCGCGAAGATCGAGCGCGTCGTGATGGACGTCCCAGTGTGTGTTCATCGAACTCGTTCCGTCGTGCAGGTCAGGACGAGGAAGCCCGTCACGGTCATCAGGGACGCCAGGAGCGTTAAGACGGCGAGAACACCACGTGAGGATCAAGTGCGCGTGCGAGGGAGAGCAGCGGCCGCGCAGGTGAGGCCGGTCCCGGAGAGAACGGCGGCGCGGCAGCCGGAGGAGGAAATCGCAGGGAGGCAGGCGCAAGAACAGGTCGGTTTCCGTGCACACGCTGCGTCCATGATTTCGAGCAGAAGTATTCTAAAAAACGAGGAATTTATTTGCGTCTGCCGGGGCTGCCGGCTGGCCACAGGCGACCGAGTGGACGGCGGAGGTCAGGATCGCCGGTCTGGACTGCGGCAGATGCATCAGCAGGATCGTCCAGCGCGTGTCGCGATTCCAAGGTACGTGCGTTTTCGGCGAGAAGAAGCATGCCTCGTCACACATGGATCTAACACTGGTTAATCTAATGTTCTTTTCTAGGGGTGAGGGAGACCAAGCTAACGCTCCCGGACCGTGCAACGACGAGGTACTGGCGCAGCAGTGCAACGCGCGCGACAATCCGAAAATTAACCAGCTGCGACCAGCTTAATACACATTTTAAGTTCATGTTTTAAACTAGCATCCCATGATTGCAAGTTCGCAATACAATCCTTCGTTACACGTGTTCATATCTCAGCCGAAACACTGCCATCAATATCTTCTTGAGTTATTAGAAGTTTAGAACCTCGCAAGCAGAGATTATATATGATCGGAATAAAAACTTAGAAGGAGCTTAAAGCTTACCTAATACACAACCAACATCATCTTCGTTGAATATGAATGAATCAATTTCTTTTCTTCCCTAAATTCTAAAATTCTAAGCCATAATTGTAAATGAGGATCCCCTAAGCTTTCCAAATTAAATGATCTAGAGGCCAACCACTACAAATTCTTTAACAGATAGATAATGAAGTGTCACGGCACGAATACAAGTGCAAGAAAACTTTCGTGTATTGAATAACATTGAATATGTATAAGAAATAAAGTGCTCATTTTTAATCTAACTAAACAAAGGATAACTCTAAGTCACTCCTGAACTTTGCTTGGATCTTTAAATTTCAGCTTGAACTAAAAAATCATCAATATGTTGGAAGAATTGCAATATTTATTAGGCTAAAATACATTATAAATAATTTAAAAAATCATTTGTAATAAAAGTACAAAAGATAAATACACCTCAGATCAGCCAATCTTACAAAGAGTAACTGAAACTCAATTTATATCATCTCAAATATAAGAGAACAAACTACATACATGATGTTACATGAGTTTTATCTACACGCGCGTGTAGCTACTCTCATCATCAATATACCACAGTGCGTATGTGTACATACTCATTTATCACTTTGAGTTCACATACTAATTCTAATTCTAAGATACTACAAAGGGAACTACATGAAAAATTTCAAAAGCACCCCTAATTTTTAATATATGATTGTACCTTATTACTGGTATATAAAAATTAGTATGTTCAATAGTATGATCACATATTCAACGTATATACCACCACAGATGGTCTAGTATCGTCGCATACTATATGTACATACTTCTCGTTCGATCCGATTCATCGTATATCATGAGATACGCAGGTAGGAGTAGCTACATGCGCGTGTAAATATATTTATCCCCTAGTACATGGGGGATTCTTTGCATATGTAACCTATTGGCATCCTTGGAATAAATTGAGTTGCATATTTCTTAATCCCAATCATGGTAATAGAGCTCAATGGATCCTTTTCTCATCTCTGCTGCTGATGTTTACAAGCGAGTTGCCAACAACCAGTAATACCAGCCCCTCATCTTCCTCTTGCTCCTGTTCTTCCATCCATTTTCTCTGCTCGAGCTGTCACCACCCCTATTCCCCTGCTTGCGACCTACCCAACACTAGCCACCGCTGACCCCACCTCGAGGCGCTGCCACCCTAAGCGTGAGCCGTTGTCATCTACCTTGAGCTCCGCTTGCCTTCAAATTGGGCCACCGACC
>NC_028458.1:18762463-18769806 GCF_000263155.2 Setaria italica | reverse complement strand
CTTTTTCCATGTTATTACTCGAATACAAATTTAGAAAAGGATGTTGTCGGATGCGAATACAAAATGGATCGCTCGAAAACGGATATCCAATTAATTTAGCAATTAACGAGTATCCTTTCACTTTATTGATAGTTTTTGGAAGAACGAAATCATCATTAGACATACAATTATAAGTATGGATCAAATATACTCCCTCCATTCTAAATTGTAGGTCATTTTGGCTTTTCTAGGTGCATAGTTTTTGCTATGCACCTAGATATTGTATATGTCTAGATGCATAATAATATCTATGAATCTAGAAAAGCCAAAACGACCTACAATTTGGAACGGAGGGAGTATATCATATACACAAAGATAAACGCATTGAAAACATTTTTAAAACTAGTAGATAATAAATAAATTATAAACATATTTTCAAATAAAAAATAAAATATTTGAAGTAATTTACACCAAACAAATATATAAGTTTAAAAAATAAATCAAAATAATATATTTATTATATGGTTTACAGGGGTGCTTATGCTATTCGAATACGGATAATATAGGATATCCATCCATCCATATCCACATTTATTTTGAATACGAATCAAATTCAGATAATGAAAAAATGAATTTGAATGTATCCATTTAAGGTATCACATTAGAAATGAATACATATATGGATATCCATATATCATGTTTTAACGGATACGAATTTGAATAGCTTGGATATCCGCATACTAGTTTCCACCCATAAACGTTGGTGCCTTCTGCCACTGGTTCCATGCACTACTCCAACATCCATTGGTTTTGCACTTGTGTCATTCTCGTTAGTCTCCTCTAGTTAGGGTGTCCTTGGCCATGTCCCTATTGACACCTCTATGGTCTATTGAGGCTACAAGCTTGGCAAGCAGCTACAACTTTGAGGCTACAAGCTTGGCAAGCAGCTACAACTTCCATATCGCTCTAGCGAGTCTTTTTCTCTTCTCCCTCTTTTTCTGGTTCACTTTGACGTATGGGGTCAGGCACCTTTTGCTCAAAGGGTGGTCATTATTATTATGTAATATTTATTGATGACAACTCTTGTTTTTCCTAGATATATTTCATGTCTCATCGAGATAAATTTCTTTCCGTTTATTACACCTTTGCCTATATGATTCATACTCAATTTGACTCTCCTATTTCATTTTTTGGTGTGGTTCTTCTGGTGAGTATTGATCTACAACCTTTTGCAATCTTATTTTATGAGCAGGGTACACTTTTTCAGTATTCGTGCATAGATACTCAAGCTCAAAATGGCGTTACCGAGTGCAAGCATCGCCATCTCACAAAGACTGTGCGCACTCTTCTTATTGCTTCTCATGTACCCCTCTTTTCTGGTCCAAGGTTACTTCCTTAGCTACCTAATTGATTATTGTGTAGCCTTCCGTAGCTCTCTAAGGTGCCACTCCTTACGAGCATCTTTACTCCCGACCACCTCAACATCATCATCTTTGCGTTTTTTATTGTACATGCTACCTTCTCTTTCAGCCCACCCAGCGCACAAAACTAACTAATCAAT
Source organism: Setaria italica (assembly GCF_000263155.2). NCBI lineage: Eukaryota > Viridiplantae > Streptophyta > Magnoliopsida > Poales > Poaceae > Setaria > Setaria italica. The sequence continues at coordinate 18,768,266 of NC_028458.1, read as the reverse complement.
AAGTGGAGTGTGTTTTTTGGGTTATGATTCTAAGCACAAGGGTTATTGTTGCAACGATTCCTCTTCTTGAAGGATTTGAGTATCTCGTGTGTTACCTTTGATGAGTCTCGAACCTATTTCTGTAAATCCAAATCCCCTTGTCCAGCCACCTCGATGTTGCTTTCTTCACTCTTTTGCCTCCGTCTTCCATTCTTCCACCACCAACATATTTACCTTTGTCAACAAATCCCGCATCAACTCCAACCTCACCACCGCCATCACCCCTACCCACACGAGACCCACCATGCCATTCGGTTTTGTTATTCTCATTATCCTCATGTTCCTTCATCTTCTTAGCTTGGCTCATGTCAGCCTCCTCTTTTACCCACTCCTACCTCTTCTCTGCCTTCCTCTCCAACTATGATTGACCCTCCTTAGGCGTATCACTATGATCTTTGTGATCATGCATCTAGGGCTTGTCAACCTTCGGTTCCTCTTGGCTTTCCTCCTAATAGGCAGCTATCTCGATTTTTGCCTAGGTCATCTCCTCAGGCCCTCTTAGCTGTTGACCTTAGTTCCTATCTTGAGGGTGCCACTTCTCCTGAGTGACAACTTTGCGATGGCCAATGAGTTGGCTGCCCTTTATATTAGCGAACTAGCACTTAGGATATTGTTTCCCTACCTCCTCATGATCGGCTTGTTACTTGCAAATGAGTCTACAAGATTAAAACTTGTTCTGTTGGTACCATTGAGTGCTCCAAGGCTTGCCTTGTTACTCATGGTTTTCAGCAAGAGCATGGCCATGATTATGATGAAACTTTTGCTCATGCTAGTTGCTCACATGACCACTATTTGCACACTCATTGCTGTTGTCTCGGTTTGCCAGTGGTCCATCTCCCAAGTTGATGTTAAAAATGCCTTTTTTTATCAATGGAGATTTGCATGAGGAGGTCTATATGTAGCCACCTCTAGGGTCTGTTGTTCCACGTGGGCATGTTTGTCATCTTTGACGTGCCCTCTGTTGCCTCAGGCAGGCCCTTTTGCTTGGTTTGATCATTTCACCTATGTTGTTCATGCCATAGGCTTCTCTACCAGTGCTCATGATCCAGTGCACTAAGTTCATACTTCCTCGCACGCCGGACACTACTTCTCTATGTTGATGACATGCTCATTACTAGTGTTGATCCTCAAAACATCTCTCTTGTTAAGAAGTGTCTTAGCAAAGAGTTTATGATGTTTGGTCTTTACTCACTCTGGTACTTTCTTGGGATTAATGTCACTTCTACACCTAATGGTTATTACCCCTCCCAATGAAGGTATATTTTGGATCTTCTTGATCGTTCTATTCTCACTAATCTTCGCACCACTGACACTCCTATTGAGCTAAATCTTTAGCTTCATGCTTCTGATTGCGTGCCTCTTGAGAATCCCACTCGTTATTGTTGGGAGCCTTGTGTGCCTTGGTATTGCACATTCGAATATCTCATATGATGTTCACATTCTCGGTCAGTTTGTGTGTTCTCCTACTCAGCTTCATTAAACACATCTTGTTTGTCCTTCACTATTTGTGGGGAACCATCTCTCATCGCTTATTCTGTCGTCACTCTAGGTCCTTGCAATTTCAAGTGTACTCTGATACCACCTAGGGTAGTGATCCTTCCAACTATAAGTCACTTTCTGCCTATTGTGTTTTTCTTAGCTCTTCTCTCATAGCCTGGAAAACCAAGAAGCAGACTACAGTGTCCCAATCTTGTGCTAAGGCCAAGCTGAGAGCTATGGCAATGGTGACATACTCAGCCGTTACCAGTAAATCACGTAAGCTCCTTAGAAGAAAAGAGAAAATAAGGGGGGTGGGAGGGGAGATTGGAATCCACGATTGAGATTGCTCCTTAGAAGAGGAGAGAGAGGAGACAACTCTAACCTCTTTATTACCTTAGTTGTTTTGGCATTGGAGGAAGAAGAGAGCAAGACACGCACAACATCATCTGAACCAATCATCCTTAAGATTGTGATTTAGTATACAAAAAAGTACTAACATTTATGTCTCCAAATAGATTTAGTATGAAAATATATTACATGATTAATCTATTGATATTTATTTTATACCATAAATATTAGTAGTATTTTGTATAAATTTGGTCAAATTTAAAATTGGTTGACTTCTCGAGAAATGAGAGTTACATTCTTTTTGAGGCGAAGGGAGTACATGTCTACCAAAAACTCATGCACTATACGGATTTGTGGTTCTGAGATATGAACTAATTACTCGACAGCTGGCATACCTCGTGTTAGATGGCTATGGTTCTTATCCTTATACCATTGCTTATTATAGTTGAAGTTTGGAGTGCGCCGATTGGTCCCGTGATTTTTACTCCTCATCTTGAAGAGGCATTGCACATAAATCATGGTTTAAATTGTGTATATGATTGTTATTATTCCTCTAGTTATGTGCTGGTAGATGTTTTCTTCATTGTTCACAACAAGATGATGGATTAATTGGTGCATATGTATGGCCTTTTCATCCCAACATGCTCATGATGCGCAAGTTGTGATTTCGTGCATTTATATCTTGAAAGGACATGCACATATATAACATGTTGATGAATAGAAATACGCTTTGTTTTGGTCTGAATTTTGCTGCACAACAGCTGTATTTTTTGTTGAATAACAATATCTTTTTGTCTGATAGTTGCAATGTATGGCCGTAACCAATAGTGATCTGTTCGCTTTTGTTTTTTCTTTTTTTTTCTCTTCTACTTTTTCTCTTAAAATTTGTTGTCCGTATAAAGTTTTTTCTTCCATTTTTTTTCATTTCTTTGCCTCGTGACTTTTTTCTCAATTTTTTGCTATAAAACTTCGTTGACAAACTTTCTTTTCAAAACTTTTTGCAAAAATTTGTCTCAAAAATTTTCTGGGTTTTGTTTTCACAAATTTACCTTGCAAGATTTTCTCTCCAAATTTTATTCGCAAACTTTTGTTTCCAAGTTTTCTAAAAAAAATTATCCATAAACTTTTGTTTTCAACTTTTTCAAAAAAAAATATCTCATTTTTGTTTAATGAGACGAAACCTCATGCAGGAAGCCGTTCCGACGTGCAGTCGAAAATTGACTGCACGGAATGCTCCCACCAATCGTCCGTAAACTTGCGCCCCCCTCAAAACCATCAATTATGTGGCCATGCTAACGAATCGTTCCAAGAATCGTATTTAAGGTGTCAAATGTCGGATTCAAAAGAGTTAAAGACTTAGCGTTTTATGATTGCTATCTCCATAGGTGGTATAAGAAAACATAGGTTTGCGTCATTTCTATAATAAAAATGTACTTGTCAGGATAGATGACAAGTATTAAAGGCCTCTTGCCTCCCAAAAATTCTTGCCAAAGCCCTTGTTCCAAAATATGTACGCACCGGATGGATTTGTGCGCCGTGGACAGAGATCAAGCAAGCCATCTAGGATATGGAACACTGGAAAGAAAGATATCCACGACGCCAATCGCACTATTTAACGTGGGAGGTAACTGCTGAATAATTACAGATTTGATCGCGAACCTGCTGATTGATTCTCAGTTATTCCTTTCCTTCTTAAAACAAAAACGAGATAACCTCATCAATATTTCCTCGATCACCTCTCCGTGCTCCTGTATATAGACCCCGAGAGCCAGCGGGCCTTGCACAGCACACACCGATTAAGACTGGTGCCGAGCTCAGACCGACGACGAGGGAGCACCGGCAATGGCGCCCGTCGTCCTCTCCATGGACGTGCACTGCGACAGCTGCGCGAAGAAGATCCGGAAAGCCGTCATGAAGGTGCCTGGTACGTGTACGTTACGCTGCACGCCGTAGGATTTCTGCCGCCGATCGATTGCCGCCGGCCTCCATGTATGCGCCCGAATGCGCCTGCGATCATTTTGATCTCTGCCACACATTTTGTGCGCGGGTGCGTGCAGGGGCGGAGAGCGTGACTGCGTCCTTCGAGACCGGGCTCGTGGTGGTCGAGGGCCCGGCCGACGCGACGGCGCTCAGGGCGCGGCTCCAAGCCATGACGAAGAAGGACGTCAAGGTCGTGAGCGACGGCGCGGAGGAGAATGGGGAGGCGGCCGGCGCCGGCGCCGGCAGCGCTAGCGCCTACACTTATCCGGCGACGCCCATCCTCCTGGAGATGGAGCTGCACTGCCGGTCCTGCGCCGACAGGGTCGAGAGACGCGTGATGGAGATCCCAGGTGCGCGCGCGTGACGTGCACACAAGCACATCAGGGACATATCATTTCGTACGTGCTTTTTGGCCTTTCGCATCTCTTGCAAGGTGCACGTGCGTGCAGGCGTGGACGCCGTCACCACGGACGTGCCGGCGCGCCGGGTGAAGGTCACCGGGACGGCCGACGCATCGGTGGTGGCGACGAGCCTCGAGGTCAGGATGAGGAAGCCCGTCAGGGTCGTCAGCGACCCCCAGAGGCCAGACGTCGTCCCCGGGTACGACCACGAGTGGCGGAAGGCGGCCGCGGCGCGAGCGGCGGCGCAGGAGATGCAGGAGATGTATGGGGCGGCGACGACGCACGTCGTGCCGCAGGAGGCGTCGGTTATGGACGACGCCAGCTGCAGCCTCTCGTCACTGTTGTTGTCGGCACCGCCTCCTGGGTGCCGGCTACGCGCCTGTCAGCCAGCTCCGTCTCCGCCTGCGCCGTCTTCGTCGTACGGTGCACCTCCGCCGCAGGCCGGCTACTGGTACCCGGAACCACCGGGAGGAGTGTACGGCGGGCAACACTGGGCGGCGCCGGCGCCCGCCCCACTGTCGGGAGGCTTCTATATGCATCGAGGAGAATTGTTCGGACAGCAGTGGCCGGCGTACCCACCGCCGGCGCCAGAGCCGGAGGACTACTATCCGTACGGCGGACAACAGGATCTGAACCCTGGCAGTTGCTCAATCCAGTGAAGAAGCGCTGCCTGACTACTCGATCGAGACGGCAAGGAACAGCTGTTATATAGTGGATGTTTCTCACTTTCTCAGGCCCCGGCAAAGGATGCCCATGATGCCATTGCCAATCTAATAAGGCCAAAAATAAAATAAACCAATGGGCACGAATGAAATAAAACAATGTGCACATACGCCTGGCTAAATGTACCTCTGGCAGCCTCTGAGGCTCCCACCAAGAATACAAGGCGTATCTTGGATTGACCCGATCTCTATAATTAAACATTAACAATGGTTTCCTCTATTTCAAATTGTAAGTTATTTTGATTTTTTTAAGTACATAATTGATGTATCTAAACATAATATATATCTTAAATACAAATAAAAGCCAAAACAATTTATAATTTGAAATGGAAGGAGCATAGACAAAGCTACATTGGGGTCATAGAGAGCCCCGGCCCCCCTTGTCTGGTAAAAGTTTCTCAAGAGCAAAGTGTGTAACCCCTTGTTTACTTCACCCCCAACTCCCAACTTTGACACTATGCAAAAAGAAGATTCCCCATCACATCAAACTTGCGGTACATGCATGGAGTACTAAATGTAGATGAAATTAAAAACTAATTGCACAGTTTTATTGTATTTTGCGAGACGAATCTTTTGAGCCTAATTAATCAATATTTGAATAATAATTCACAAATACAAACGAAACGCTACAGTGTACTACAGTGCTGTAACAGTAATTTGGCACCTTCCAATTTTGCCAAGTAAACAAGGGCTGAGTCGTTGTGGCTGTAGGCAGGAAGGCCTAAGAGCATCGCCAACCGATGCCTTACTTGGGCTCTCGTATCGTTTTCGAGAGGTTTTTTTGTGTGTGTGTGTGTGGTGGGGGTGTGGGGGGGGGGGGGGGGGGGGGGGGGG
>NC_028458.1:18730775-18762363 GCF_000263155.2 Setaria italica | reverse complement strand
GGTCCTCATCCCGCGAACTCTCATCCGGAGGAGCTCCCGGCCGGACCCTCATCCGGCCGAGGCGAGCAACTGCCGCTCCTCCCGCGCCGCCGCGGAGTCTTCGCGCCTGCACGCACGCCAGGTACGCACCCATCTCCTTCCTCGGCGCAGCGATGATCTAGTTGCCACCTCCGGCGACGAGCCCGACGATCCCTCACGGATCCTCCTGCACGGGTGCTTGGCCCCCACATAGCTCGCACCCCACGCACCAGAGGATGCGGCGGCTAGGTCCCGCACAGCTTGCAAATCCGCGCACCGGCTGATGCGGCGGCGCCGCCGCCCTGCACATCTCGCAACTCCGCAAGCCGGAAGGTGCGGAGGCGTGGTGATGCACGGCACGCAGCCCTGCCGAACCACCGCTTGCCCAGAGAGATCGACGGGAGCAGAGATGGAATTGATTTTTACTGCTGCTCCGTGCTGCTGTGAGTAGAAGAAAGGATTGATTTTGCTGCTGTGAGGAGATTTGTGCTGCGTGCTTGATTTTGCCTGTGAGAGGGGGAAATTGATTTTGCTTGCTACTTGCCCGCGAGAGTAGGAGCAGGAGAAAGAGAGCAGATTCTTTCCAATACAATTGCAATTGCCTTTTGTTTCAGTATCAATTGATATTTCGTTTGATTTGCCAATGCAGGAAAATGAGTCGTCTCTTCCTCTTAGACTCCTCGTCCTCCGACTATGATGACGATGAACTCATTCTTACAACACTACACCAAGCACATACTCAATATGAAGCTATGAATGTTCCACGGTGGGGTGTTTCAGTGCCTGGGCGTCGGTACATTCATCGAGACCGAGTTTTCAGACGCTCCGACCTATGGACCATCTTTCTTCCGGCGAAGGTTTAGAATGGCTTGCTCTCTGTTTATCCGAATTGTGCAAGCTGTAGAGCAACATGATAAGTATTTTGTGCAAAAAAGAGATATAAATGGACGCCTTGGTCTATCATGTTTGCAAAAGATTACTGCAGCATACATGATGATAAGTCATGGAGTTCCTTGCAGATTTCATGGACCATTACATTCATATTGGTGAAAGTACTGTTATACAGAGTCTAAGAAGGTTTGTCAGAGCTGTGGTTGAAGTGTTTGGAGATGAGTATCTGAGGACTCCAAATGAGCATGACACAGCTAGATTACTTTCTATTGGCAATAGATTGTATGCATTGGCAATGGAAAAACTGTCCTACAGCATGGCAGGGTATGCATACGAGCCATTTGCAGGAGCCCACAATCATCCTTGAAGCTGTTGCTTCACATGATCTTTGGATATGACATGCTTTCTTTGGTTTGCCGGGGTCTCTCAATGATATCAATGTTCTACACCGATCACATTTGTTTGCCAAGCTAGCACAGGGGAAGCTCCTGCAGTTAATTATACCATCAATTATCATGATTATATGATGGGATATTACCTTGCAGATGGCATCTATCCTCGATGGGCGACCTTTGTGAAGACAATATCACAACCACTAGGCAATAAGAGGAAATATTTCGCCAAGGGACAAGAAGCAACTAGGAAGGATGTGGAACGAGCATTCGGAGTTCTAGAAGCTCGATTTGCTATTATTCGCGGTCCAGCCCGTTTCTGGGATAAAGAGACGCTCAGAGAAATCATGACGGCTTGTGTCATCATGCATAACATGATTATTGAAGATGAGTGAAATGAAGATGAAGATTTCCACTACGACGGTGTCGGCCAAGTTGTGATACCTACACCACGTGAAGTGCGTAACCGTACTCAAGAACTACATGATTTCATCCAAGTTCATCATAATATAAGAGACTTGCAAGGCCATTCTCAACTTCAAGAAGATCTAATCGAGCACCTGTGGAACCGACATGCGGACATGTATTGATCATGTATTATTTTCTCGTTAATGCACCATGTATTTTCTTTAAATCATGTATTTTATTTGTGTGGACTTTGTACGAACACTATCTGTAGGCTATCATGTTCATTTTTGTTTGTCTTTATTATGTGTAGATTATTAGCATTCGAAAAATAAACATTAAAAAATGGCATAAAAAGAAATTATAGAACATTTATTGTAAATATTGTCCTTTCATGAATTGTTGTTGCAAAAACTATCATTATATACATATGAAATAGTAAAGTTGTTAGTTACAAGATATAAATAAAAATAGGGGTGGTTGGAAAGTAGGGAGGCATATGAGAGATCGGTTGGAGCGCGCAGAGTAGTAGGGAGGTGAAATGTGGATGAGAGTTATTAGAAGTAGGGGTTCAAATTTGAGAGATCCGTTGGAGATGCTCTAACCTATTGTATTTTTCTTCTATACAATTCTTAATTTCTTATACATATTAGTCCTGATGTGGTAAAATTGGCCCCCTCAGATCATAAAAACGTATCTTACAGAACCAATATGGCGTATAAGCACTTGGAAGCGCTTTTGAATTTGTCTGGGTGTTTATCCAAATTTGTAAACCTTGACTTTCATAAAAACGTGCGCTTCTTGAATTTCTTTTTAGTGGGAAAATTTTGTTAACATAATTCCTAGATTTTACAGCATGTGTTGCACCTTCTCCCAAAGCAACTCTGCGTTCTGCCGTGGGGTTGTAAATCTATCTTTAATTTGTACTCCCTCCATTCTAAATTGAAGGTTGTTTTAGCTTTTGTTTCAATAGATCTAGATGCATAATAATATCTATGAATAAATTAGAAAGGAGGGATTATTAGATTCCTGTTTAATCTATGACATTGTCAGGAGGATGGGATGTACGTCTCCACAAAATACACACGTTTGCATGGTAAGCCAGCGTACCCATTTGTCCTCTGGTGTTCGGTGCATGGGCTCACCGATTAGATTAGAGTTCTGGGGCCAACCGCAAAGCCCAGCGAGTACAACGACGACCGGAGGAGAATAAGCCATTAAATTAATGGGCCTACTGGGCCACATCCTCCTATTACCCACGCGCTCACGTAGTAGACAATCAGAGCAACTCCAAGAGTCTACTAAAAAATCTCCCCCAAAACTATCTATTGGGAGCTCTATTAAAAATTTATTCTTCCAAAATCATGTCATCCCACGGCAGATTTCCAAGAATAAACTCCCCAATACTTCAAAACTGTCCACATCGGCATGTAGACCTCTCCGTCATCTCACTTCACCGCCTCCGGCCGGCCGCGCTCAATCTTACTTGCTGGTTCCCGTCACGTCTCAGCTCCTCTTGGATGAAAATGGAGGGAGCGAGAGCAAAAGAAGAAAAAACGAAAGGAAGACGAAATGGTCGCACACATACGCGCAATGGCGCGGGCGACTTGCATCTGCTGGCGCGTTCACCACACAGCCTTGTCGGCGGAGATGCCATGGAGGAGTGGGAGCGAGTCGCCGGCGGCGGTGACGCAGCAGAAGGAGAGCGCGCCGCTCTTGAGGTCCTCGAGGGTGACGAACAGGGAGGACTTGGACAGGGAGGAGAGGTGGCAGAGGACGTGCTTGAAGAGGCCCTCATCGCAGGGAGCGCGATGGGGCTCGCGCAGGCTCCGGACGGGAAGCTGTACTCCTCCTCCACCTGCCGGAGCAGCTCCCGGAACACCGGGTGGTTCAAGTGTCCCGCCCGCACCACGACCGCCGCCGACGCCCACCGCCACGTGCCCCGCCAGGACCACCGCCTCGCCAGCCGCACTGCCACGCACGCCGCGGCGCGTGACCGCCACCGCCATAGTGTTTGCCGGAGCCACACGATGTAGCTGGATGCGGAGTGAGGTGCCATGGAGACCGCAGCAAGTGAGACGATGCTGATGATCGTGTGGCTGCAATGGAGAATGGGCACCAAAAATTCTGGTTTGGGGGCGATTGGGGATGGACCGGACCCCGCGTATATGCGGGGTGATAGAGGTATTTTTGGCGTCCGTGCATTTTTATGGGAAGGATGGGGTGCTGTTGGAGGTAAGTTTTTTTATTTTTCCCCTAAATAAGGTTTTGGAGCAATTTTAAGAGAGCTTTTGGAGCTGCTCTAAGCCCTCGTTTGGGAGCCGCTTCTGGTGAAGCCATCCCAAATGATGCAAAGCAAAACGGCTCATGGGCTGAAACCATGGAGAAGCCATCAACTGGATTGTACAAGATGGCATGAGCCAAAAAATTGTGGCTTCTCATGACTCATCCCCTCCTTCGTAGTTTTTTGGCAAAAAAAATACCCCGCACCTAATGGGATGGTAGCGCAGAGACGGCGTTGCGGTTCAGCGCCAGCTCTCGGCCCAGCAGCTCTACCTTGACGGCCGCAATCTCCAGCGGTGGCACAGAACCGGGGGGCAGCCGCGGGGCAGCGCAAACGCGAGGATGCAGCAGCAGGTCGTGGAGATGCAGCACGCGGGGGTATAGCAGGGCAGCTGAATGGGGCGCGCCGGAGCTGAGCACGTGGGAGCAGGCCGACGGTGAGGGGTGCCGAGGAGTGGCGTGACCAGAAGTAGACCCGGCGCTGCGAGGTGTTGCCGTTTGCCGTGCTGGAGCAGAGCAGGGGAAAGATGAAAGAAAAGTGGGCAGCGGAGGAAGAAATGAGGAAGAAAGAGAAGATGGATAGGAAGGTAAGAGAAATAAATAAAGAAGAAAAAGTAACGAACGAAATGAGAAAAATAGAAGAAAAATATGAAGAAAGGAGAGAAGTAATGAAAAGAAACAAATGGTATTGTGGGCATTTTACCTCTTCTACCCATTCTAAAAATCAGAAGAAGCTATTTTGCTAACGTTTTTCCAACAAGACAAGACAAGCTAAAATAAAAATAGCTGCTTCACCCATTGAACCAGAGCTGGAGCTATTTTCGAAAGAGGCAAAGTCGTGCCAAACTGTACACGACGGATACCGAATGATTTAGAGCATGATTGGTTGGCTACCAAAATTTTGGCATGCCAAAATTTGCCTACCAAAATTTGACAACGTCTCAAATATTAGCAAGTTTTTTTGCCTAAATTTTGACTTGCCAAAATTTTGGCATGCCCTAGAGAACCAGCTCTTATTACGCCAGAAAACCCCGCCCGACCGACATGGCGTCAAAGAAGCAGACGAGCCCACATGTCAGGCCGCGAGGCCCAGCAGCCCGTGACAACCGGAGAGGCTCCTGGGCCAGTCCGGCTGCCGCGCGCGTGGATTCCGCGGTGGTGAGCGCCAACCGACGTTTGAAAAAGCCTCGGGGGGCTCGAATCATCCGCCGTGGGCCGCACGGCCCGTACGGAGCCAGCGCGGCGCGCGCGGGGTGGAACACACGTGGGTGCCGTACCGCTGGTGTCGTCCCCGGTCACGGCGCGCGCGGAGTTAAATCGAAACCGGCGGGGCCATGCAGTAGGCTCCTGGGCCGTTCCGGGAAGGAAACCAGGCACCAGCCTCCCCCGGCCGGAATCCGCCGCGAGGGAGCCGCCGCCTGACCAAAGTATTACTGCGGCGTCGTTGCCACATGCGCCATAGCCTTCGTCGACGTGCTTGATGATTGGAGGCAGAGTGCTACCAGAAGCACAGATGGCAAATTTGAGTGTACAGATGGCAGGTGTCACGTTCGACTCGTTCAGTGGCACCATTAACGTTGTTTTTCATCTCTAATTTTGGAAGATAAGGTCAGTGTCAGCTGGTTTTCATAGCATTAAATATGGTGGCATATAGGAAAAAATCTGAGGTGGCAAGAGGAGAGATGGAAAAATATGAAGAAATCAGATCTTATGCAAGATATGTTGTTGATACGATCTCTAACGAAGAATAGAGGGGAGAGAGGAGAGAAAATTTATCACAGTCCCACATCACAAAATCATAGATTGGGGATGGAGTTTGTCTTGATGATTTAGCAAAATTGACACTGCTGGTGACACCATGAAGAGCTGTTTTTTAACTTGCCGACGAGAAAACCATTAACTACCAGCGCTGTACTTACTCCTGCGAAATCCACGACCATAAAAGGTCTTCAATTCCATTCCGTCCGTGGAAAACGGCACGCCCAAGGAAGCAACGCGGAAAGGAACGTTAAGCGGCACGCCTTGACGGCGGCGCACGCACACACGTCCACATCCATCCGAGCCAAGCCGTTCCGCGGTCAGCAGCTTCGCGCAGCATTCTTTCGGTTCTTCCATCGCCCACCCGGGTCCGACCCGCTCCGCAGACGCAGCCGCAGGCCGCAGCAACCGCAAATTTCTTTCTTCCCCTCCCCTCCGCCATCACTGCACCCACCCACCCCCGCGGCCCCGCTCCCAGAGTGCCCTCTCCCCGGCTATTTAACGCCGCCCCCACCCGGCACTCGATCCCCTCCGTCCCCAAAACCCCCCACAGCCTGCAACCTCGAACCCCGCGCCCAGCGCCCTCGGTAACCACCGCCACAGACAAGGCTAGACGCCAGACACCACCATGGGAGAGGAGAAGAAGGCGGCCAAGGATGGCGCCGCCGGCGGCGGCGGCGACAAGAAGAAGGACGCCGCCGCGGCGGCGCCGGCGGGGCAGCAGCCCATCGTGCTCAAGGTCGACTTGCATTGCGCCGGATGCGCCGGCAAGGTCCGCAGGGCCATCAAGCACGCCCCAGGTGAGTCTGCGCTCGAGAGTGTCGCAGGTTTGCCGTTGTCATCTCACGGCGAGTGGGATTTGTTGTTTCTGACCGTTGTCTGTTTCCTCTGTGGCGGCGCAGGGGTGGAGTCCGTGGTCGCGGACATGGCGGCGGGCAAGGTGACCGTCACCGGCCCGGCGGACGCGGCGGAGCTCAAGGAGCGCATCGAGGCCAGGGCCAAGAAGCCCGTCCAGATCGTCTCCGCCGGCGCCGGCCCGCCCAAGAAGGACAAGGAAAAGGAGAAGGAGAAGGAGAAGAAGGCGGACGGCGGCGGTGAGAAGAAGGCGGACAAAGAGAAGGGTGGCGGTGAGAAGAAGGCAGACAAGGAGAAGGGCGGCGACAAGAAGGCCGAGAAGAAGGAGAAGGGCGGCGACAAGCCCAAGGAGGAGAAGAAGCCCAAGGAACCCAAGGAGGTCAGTTACCTGCCGATGATTCCAATCCACTGCCGCTGATGCATGCTCTCGTCAGCCTCCGATGTCTGCAAAAACTGAAATCACTCTGCTTTTTTTTCTTTCAGGAGACGGTGACGCTCAAGATCCGGCTGCACTGCGAGGGCTGCATCGACCGCATCAAGCGCCGCATCTACAAGATCAAAGGTGCGGTTTCCCTTCGTTCTCGCCGCGGATTCCCCGCACGAACCGTCAAAAGGCTGCGAGCTTTCTCGCCCAGATCGAATATTTGAATTGACATGTTTTGTTTTGGTTCCAGGTGTGAAGGATGTGGTGATCGACGCCGCCAAGGACCTGGTGAAGGTGACCGGCACCATGGACGCCGCCGCGCTGCCGGGCTACCTCAGGGACAAGCTCAGCCGGACCGTGGAGGTCGTCGCGCCGGGCAAGAAGGACGGCGGCGACAAGAAGGGTGATGACAAGAAGGACAAGGCCGACGGCGGCGACAAGAAGAAGGACGGCGGTGGCGGCGGCGAGGAGAAGAAGGACAAGTCCGCCGGTGCCGCTTCTGCGTCGGTGGCGCCCATGCCCATGGCCGACGCCGGCATGTACCAGATGCCGCCGCACTACGGCAGCTACGCGCCGTACCCCCCGGCCCCCGGGGGCTACTACGGCGCCGCCCCGGCACCCCACCCCGCCAGCTTCTACCCCAACGCCGGCGTCCAGTACCCGCCCCCGCCCGCCTACCCATACGGTGGCGCCCACCTCCACGCGCCCCAGATGTTCAGCGACGAGAACCCCAACGCCTGCTCCGTCATGTGAGCGAGCCCAGCTCGTTCCCTCCGCCCGCCGGCCGTCGACGCCGCCCCTCCCTCCGTCGAACTCCGCTGTGTCATACCAGAAAGCTATGGCTTGGGTTTAGCAGCTTAGTTAATTATCAGTTAGCTAGTAGTTTAATCAGTGCCCCCGAGGTCCAGTACCAGCAGACTGTAAATGGCAGCAGCGACTCTCTCCGCCCCGGTGTAATTTGCAGCGTCATGTAATCTACCCGCCACCGATGAAATTTTGCCCTTTTATCATCGCTAATCGCCATTACTGGGTCGTACGTGGCCCTCGATCTGGATGCTGTGGTGTCGCGTCGCCGTCGCCGGTGAGGTCATCGACGCCGACGGGTACCCCGTCTTTTCGCCCTCAGGAGGGTTCCCGATGCTCGCCCGCTTTGGCCGCTCCGGCGTTCTCACGGTCACGGTGGTTAACTTCTCGCCTTGGCGCTGCGTCGGCGCAAGGAGCGTCAGGTTAACGGTTGTTTAATCCATGCGGTTAAGTCAAAAAGTTGGGCGACTAGCGTTAATGGGTTTTTGCTTGTGCACGTACCGTACGGTAGTGTCTTATCTTGTGGTTTTGGCATAACTAAGCATATCGCTAAACATAGTTTAATGCTAATCGTTGTCTTTTCCTTACGGGAAAAGTAAAATCTTTCTTGCCAAATAATTCGACCACAGCGTTCTCCTTTTTCGACGGAGTTTTCTAGGGGTTTTTAGCTCCGGTGACGGCCTGACAGTGACCGGGACGACGGCGGCCGTGGTTTTCTTCGATCCGACGTGGGTGAGTAGCCCTGGAATATTCTGGTGTTTCTAGGGGATTTCTTTAGTGCGTGCGGGTCATGGTGTTTTTCTATGGGCTGCTGCAGCAGCATTGCGGCTGCGAGTATGCGGAACAAACTTGTCCTTCGGAGACTTCTAAAACGGAGCACTCTGTAGTTAAGGCCTTGTTTAGTTGGCCAATTTGGGAGGTGCCAAATTACTGTTACAGCACTGTAGCACACTGTAGCGTTTCGTTTGTATTTGTGAATTATTGTCCAAATATTGACTAATTAGGCTCAAAAGATTCGTCTCGTAAAGTACAACAAAACTGTGCAATTACTTTTTAATTTCATCTACATTTAGTACTCCATGCATGTACCGCAAGTTTGATGTGATGGGGAATCTTCTTTTTGCATAGTGTCAAAGTTGGAAGTTGGGAGTAACTAAACATGGCCTAATTGTCGGAAATGGCTAAGCTGGGCGATCGTGAGTGTCCAGCGGTCTACCCCCTGGCGCAGACGTTTTGGCAACAGATGATTAAATACTCGTGCGTGTGCATAGTTTAGTCTAAAGAGGTTCTATGTATAATATCTCCTCTATTATGTCACTTTCTTATCCTAGTTGATAAGGATGTTAATGTGTTAGAAATACTGGCTCACACAAATTTTGGTCCACGATCCCACCACGGGTGACTAAAGAAAATCTCACTTTTTCTTCTTCTTCTTCCTTCTCCTTTAAACTATCTATTCTTCGTGTATCTACCGTTTGGTTCATGCACCATATCCTCTACTCTACATCGCCAGCACCCAACGAGATAGCCAATGTTTCGTTTGGTCACCATGGAAAAGGATGTTAGGACTTAAGACCCAGGGTGACCATCTTGAGCTACGTTAGCCATGTCGGTGATATAAAAACGATTATCTACTTCATCGGCGAGCTCAAGAAAACCGTATCATCATTACACCGTGTGTAGTTCGGCAAATTTGCACATTGTTTTTCATAATTTATATCAAATTTAGCTTAAGAAACAAATTTATTGATGATATTTTCATGGCTATCAGCAAGATAATGCGATCATCTAAACCTACATTAACTATGTCGGTGATATATAAACGATTATCTACTTTATTGGCGAGCTCCATAAGAAAAGGTCAAGCAAATATACCATGCGTAGTTTATGAACATTGAGCAAATTTCAAGAAGAAAAATGCTTATCGAATTGTCCATAGAAAAAATTAAATTTTATCAATCAATACTTTATCGAGTATCACTGGCATATCATCTTTCACTTTATCCGCCTTATATGCCATAATGGGATTTATTTTATAACAGAATACATTTGCTAGAGCTGTGGGCACCAATTAATTTGTTATTGTAACGTCTTTTTTTTAGTGTAGACGGGGCAAGCTTTCAAACCATCACCTCTCTTCTAGCTCGAGAGTTTATAGTGACTCAATTATATTGCAACATTTCAACGTAGTAGTGGAGAAATCTAAAACGATTTGTTTTGGGAGAGTGTACATTTAATTTGTCCCATGCTAAAAGTAACCGGATGATTGGCTCCAATGGAGTGGATGGCGAGCTTGTCGATCTTTATCTCCTGTTGCAATCATCATCAGCTCGACCAAACCTACGTTCACCATGGATCATCGGCGCAATCAACGTCACGAAGGAGAGGCGTACAAAAATTCTCAGATGCATTTTGCATTGTCACCTTGCAATCAAACCCCGCCGTCTCGTCTAAAACAACTATGACAAGAATCATTTTTTGTCCCGGGCACCGCGAATCATTCCGCTGCGCGCTGCCAGTCGTCACGGAGGCTAGAAATCCGGCCGGGCTGGGGCTGGCCGGCCGTACGCCGGGACGTGGCGGGCCTCGCGCGTCCTACCTGTCGCCCGGCCGCTGCGCGCGGGCGCGTGCCGGCCGGCCGCCCGCCGATCCAGCTGGCTGCTGCTCGGCTGATTATTCAACTGCCTTTGTTCTTGTTCCGGCGCTACATCACATCGGTCTGAGCCTGACGCCGGCTGATGCCTGGCACCAATTAACTAATCGATCAGCTAATCATCACGAGCTGGAACCGGCTGCGTCCCGTGATACTCACGTACTCCTACGCACTGCTCGCAATAATCAAAGGATCAGCGTGTCATCATCTCTGGTGTCTTGTTACCTGGGACTGGGAGCCTGTCCGTCCGATCCTGGGGATTAGATGAGACGGCACCGCATGACGCATTACTGCAGCATCTTCCGTATGTCCTGATCCCACCTGATGGCCGAGACGCTCTAGTTCCTCAAAATCTCAACTTTGATACTATGCAAAAAGAAGATTTCTCGTAATATCAAACTAGCGGTACATGTATAAATGTAGACGAAATCAAAAATTAATTGCACAGTTTTGTTGTACTTTGCGAGACGAATCTTTTGAGCCTAATTAGTTAATGTTTGAACAATAATTTATAAATACAAACGAAACGCTACAGTATACTACAGTGCTGTTACAGTGATTTTGGTTGTCCAAAATCGGACAACTAAACAGAGGGCCCGAGTGAAGACTGAAGAGCGTACCGGCACCGGCGCAAGCCTCTCGCGAGATTCCCTTCGATGAGTGCGCGAGGGGGGGCCTGTCAGCTGTGCGCCTGTGCGGTCGTAGAAGGGACGAGCGGAAGAAGCTGGGCGCAAGTTCCAGCGCGAACCTCCCGTTTTTGGCGACTGAAACGCGTGACGCGAGTGACGTTCGTTGTCCACCCGCGCCCGCACGGCGGGATGCCGAAGCGCTGTGAGATGCTCGCCTCGACCTCCGCACTGTGAGATCACCTCACGTCCTCACCTCCGCCTCCTCGACTCCTCGTAAACACATTCTGCTGCTGAAACTGAAATCCCGCGAGTTTTGCAAATGCTCTGCTGCGTCGATGCGCCCGCAGGCGGAAACTTTCGCCAAAAGGAGGCGAAAGGCGGCCATCCTTTGCGCAAGAAAAACAACCGCTCGCTTCCTTTCCTTTTCGAAATCCACTTTTAAATCCTGCCTGCTTTTCTTCCTCACTCACTCCTCACCTACTGACCCACACCACCGCTGCCCTGCCCTGCCCAAAAGCCGCGGCACGCATCAATGCATGATGCATGGGACCGCTGCACTGCCCGGGCGGGGGAAGGGAATCTGCCGGTCCGGACACGGAGGAAGCAGACGGCGCAGCTTCCATGCCATCCATGGCCGGCCGCCGAGATCATTGCTAGGGCTGGATATCGAGCCGGCTCGGCTCGGCTCGCTCCAGCTCTTTATTATAACGAGCTAGCTCGGCTCGTTAACTTAACGAGCTAAAAGCTGAGCTCGGCTCGGCTCGTTAAAAGCTCGGGCAGGCTCGGTAAGCTCGCGAGCCGCAGCAAGTCATCGATGCTAAACAGTCACAAATTCACGAGATCGCAATTACAGAATCACGAGATCGTAAGAAATCACAAATTCACAATCAAAAGTTCACAAATCGCAACTCACGTAAGAAGCAAGATGCTAAAGAATGTGTTAAAGGGGATTGAATTTGGATAAACTCATACACAGCATGTCTATACCTACGGATCGAGCCAACGCAAGGGGTAGCTGATCCCAACGGAGGCCAATTTCCCGAGGGCTCGACCGTGGCCAGCCCAGCGCCGCCGGTGGCGATGAGGACCGCGGCCACGCTTGCCCGGCGTCGTTGTTGGCGACGAGGCAGCGAGCGCGAGCAGAGACGAAAGGCCTGAGAGGTTGGATCCTTGGAGGCTTGGCGCTGCCTCGCTTGCTCCGGCTTGGGCGCGTGGTAGTGCTAGACGCCGGCGATGGATGAAGCGGCAGGTGGCGGCGCTGGCAAGTCGAGGGAAAGCGAGCGGCCAAGGTTTGACGCAACTCGCGAGTGGATAGGGTTGGGGGCTTGCCGGCTTGGGAAGGATTCTTGGGCCGTCGTGGGCTCTGCTCGTGGGCTACTCCTGCTGTGGGCTGCTCGGCTCGTTCAGCTCGCGAGCAGCTCGAGCGAGCTCGTTATTTTGAACGAGCCAAAAGCCTTGCTAGGCTCGTTAGGAAAATACAACGAGCCGGGCCGAGCTGGCATCGAGTCGAGCGAGCTAACGAGCCACGAGCTTTTCGTCCAGCCCTAATCATTGCTCGTCATGCGGAACGCGACGCGGGGGAAGCGCTCGTAGCACAGCGCACAGTGCTCCCTCCAGTCCTCCTCGCCTCCTTTTTCCCCACATGCCCCGGTCCTGGATCGCGCCCGCCCCGCTTTAGGGCCTGTTTGGCTCACCGGTGTTAAAGTTTAACACCCGTCACATCGGATGTTTGAATGCTAATTAGGAGTATTAAACATAGGTTAATTACAAAACTAATTGCATAGATGGAGTGTAATTCGCGAGACGAATCTATTAAGCCTAATTAGTACATGATTTGACAATGTGGTGCTACAGTAACCATTTGCTAATGATGGATTAATTAGGCTTAATAGATTCGTCTCGCGAATTAGCATAGGGTTCTGCAATTAGTTTTATAATTAGCTCATATTTAGTTCTCCTAATTAGCATCCGAACATTTGATGTGACACTGTTAAAGTTTAACACCTCGTATCCAAACACCCCCTTAGTTGTTGCCACTCGAGGAAACCTCCCGGCCAGGTGAGACGACGAGCACGAGCCTGCCAAGGGGATGGGGACAACCGGATCAGCCTTTCCATCTTTGCCTCTACTCTATACTGCCCTCGGAGGATTGGGAGTGAATGTGCTCCTCTCCTCCCTGACTCCCTGTAGGAGAGAATCTGAGGAGGGAAGGCGTGCATGTGCCGGGCTGAGCTGCCATGCCGTCGGACGTCGGTCCTCCACCTCCATCCCTCTCCTGCTGAGACCCGACCTGACCGCCCCTTTCCGCGCGGCACTGTGCAGGTGCAGGGGTTTGGTCATGGCTTTCAATTCGGGCCATATGCGGCTGTCGCGGTGGTGGTCACTGGCCGTCGTCACGGACGCTCGCCGCCACGGGAATGATGGCAGCGGGCGCCTCGCGGCCTTGGTCACCTGGTCAGGCAGGCAGTGATTCTCCTATGGCTACGCACGACAGGATCTTTGCATCTCAATTCGTCGACCAAATCCAACGTTCTGAATGAACCAGCTCGGATTCGTAACGTACGTCATGGCATGAACGCATCAGAAAATACACATATATGCGCCACGTGTACGGAACGTCCGTCATCAGAATGATTCTTTAAAAAAAATAAAAATTGAAGTCGCAGCAGCTTCTTTCAGCTTTCTTGTGGAAAATAATCAAATACATGATGATGATATCCTTTGATGGTGCAGATGACTCTCGGTGGGTGGAGCCGGGCGAGTAGGAACGGAGCACCGATGTTGGAGTTGTTGGCTGGGCAGGCGCTGCTGATCTGGTACCCCGAACGACACCGAAACAGTTGGTACTTGCTCCAATTCGGTTGTACTTGTACGGCCGCACTGTGTTTGCCGTCGTCAGAATAGGACCGACTGCTAGTATTGATGGAAGCTTACCCGTGCTCTTTTAGCAATCTGGCTTTGTTGCTCAAAGGAACTTGTACCATGTGATTTCCCCTTTGTAGCGTAGCACACACACATGTAGGTTGCTCAACAATGGGCTCCTTGTGGCGATCAGTTTTGCTAATAACGTCCATGTGGTGAACTGACAATCAGCTGTACATTTTCGGGGGTAAAAAAAAGAAACGGAACACCTTTTTGAAGCTGCGTAACGATCGAAAAGAAATCAGGGCTTTGCACAATTGGACGAGATCTGTTTGAATTGACCCCGTGCTTCTCTGGTGCTGTACGTGCGTACCAGCAGCTCCATGCGTCGAAAAGGGGCAATGGTACATGTATGTAGCATGTACCATGGATGAAGCGTTCAAGTACTCAATGGCTTTGTACCTTCCTAACCTAACTACCTACGCCATCAATGCTAATGACGGACATGACAGAAAATAAACAAGATCTTTTTAGCAAGAAGAGTCTTGAGGCTACCGGGCTCTGGACATGCTTTCGCGGAGAAAGCGACGAGAAGCCAAGCAACGAACGCAACGGCGGCGGCCGGAAGGACCCTGCCGAGAAGCCAACAAACGCAAAGCGGGTCCTTGCACGGCACATATGACTATATGAGCGCACGGCATAAGCGTGCGGACCCGCCGCCCGGCCCGGTACCGGACGCTTTAGCAGTAAGCCAGTAACCAGCCAAATTCACTGCCCGGTTTATCTGTACGTGGGGCGCTTCGCAGCGGCGAGCCTGCCACGGCAGCGGCACACGGGCACGGGCACGGGCACGGGCACCGCATCGTTCGTCCCCAACCCAACTCCCGCGCGCGGCCTCTGTGTTTCGTGCATGTACTAGTGCTGCAGAGAGGGCGCAGGTGCGCCGTCGTCGGCGTCGGGCTAGAGGATGGAAGGCGAGTGCAACGCTCGCGACAGGAGACGGCGAGATGCTCATGCTCTCTGCTCCCACCAGGAGAGCCGCATCGGGCCAGCGGCGATTCCGGTTACTACTAGTGGGGACTTGGGCGTTCGCTTCAAGGACCAGATCATCGTGGACGATTACGGTGGAGGAGTACTTCCAAGCTTCAGACACACTGTACATGTTACCTGAGGCTCCGACGAATCTTCAAAGCTGGCATGCATTCTCCACCCAAAACACATGCACGGAACATGTCGGAGTATTTCAAAGAAGCGATCCTTTTGCCGCCTAGTTTGACCTTCATCGTCTCCAGTCATCGAAACAATCGAAACAAAGAGATGGAGGCAACGACCACTTTATATAGTTTCGACCAGAAAGGACAGAGCCATGCGTGTTTTCTTCCCGCACAAAAATTTGCAGCCTGCGTGTCGATCGTTCTCAGTCTATGCACGGATTCACTGAGGCACTATTTAGTTTCATGGACTAATTTTTAAGTTTGGATTACGTTAGATGTTTGGTACCAATTAGAAGTATAAAACTAATTACATAAGCTGTGGCTACTTCGCGAGATGAATATATTAAGCTGTGTGGACTCATTAGACTTAATAGATTCATCTTGCGAATTAGCCTTCATTTATACAATTAATTTTATAATTAACCTCTATTTAATACATTAATTAGTATCTAAACATTTGATTCAACACAGGCTGAACTTTAGTTCGACCCGTCGACCGAGCCATGGAAACTGTGGTTGCGGGCGGGGCACGCGCGCACGGCAGTCAGGTCCTTAACGGTTTCCTTTGCACGCGGGTTCGTTGGGTGTCGAGTGGACGGGCCGACGCGAGCGGCGGGTGCGCCGTCGGCGTCCGTGGATCGGGCGGGTGGGCGGACGGCGAGTGCCGTGCCAACGACGGGAGACGCCGCTCTGCCCCCCGCCGTGCTTGGGGCTCCAACGAGGCAACGACCGGTGCCGCGGTGCTCAAAGAGTCAAAAGGAATGGATCCCGTTGCATCGCCATCAGGCCATCCTATGGACCAGATCACCCGAGCACTTCACTATTAACTCACCGAACGTTTCAAGATGGTGGTGCCTGGCAACACGACCGGGCTCTCGTGGCCTGATCACTCTCTCCTGAATCCTGATGACGGTGCCGCGCCATTTGATGATTTGATGAGCATGAGCAGTGGTGTGAGACATGCCGGGGCTGGAGGCGAGGCGGCCAGGTAAGCAGCGACTGGGCGTGCTCGATGATGTCACGCAAATCCACTGCTTCTTGGCCCATCTTTTGGCTAATTCGAGCTAGAAGGGCCTTTTGTTAGTGGGAACGTGGGCGTGCGGTTTCCAGGAGTGGAGAACGACCCCCCCCCCCCCCCCCCCCCCCCGGGTGCCTTTTCCAGTCTTCGCAAGAAATACCTGATCGTCTTGGATTTTGGGGGATCCCCAAGCTTCATCGAGTTTTGTGGTATTGCAGATTGCAGCTTTTAAAATTTCTGGTTTAATCATTTTTTAGAGACCGCACATGCTATATCTTAACCGCTAAATAGTCTTTTTTTTCAAGGGTAGAAAAAATATGCTGAAGATAAAAATGGCGAGCATGAAGATGTTGAGACCTAAAAAGAAAGAAAAGAAAAATAAAAAGAGAAAAGGTTGGCACAGTCTATAGTGCGACCGGTTATTTCTGAGAATCTTCTTTCTTTGTTTTTTTCTGCATAACTTCAGCGATAAACTTGGCTTTGATTAACTTGCTTCCGAAACCAAAACTATATCCCGTCACTGCACCACCGATAGCGCCAACAGTGGCACATCACCTTCACTATTGATGAATCAAGCAGATCTTACCCGGATATATTTTCCCTGTCCTTTTGCAGTTTCGTCCCAAGAACACGTACAGGAGATTAGACTGTTAGACTGAATTATTGCCTGTATGCCGTCGCATTCAGTTTGACTTCCCCGGATGCCGGATCAGTGTGCATTGCATTTGAATCTCGGAGGAACCTCGAGTCACCGAAGAAAGAGATGTGATGCAGGCGGTTTTAATTGCACCCAAACCCGAAACGTTTTTATCAGGAGCAACCTAGCTTCAGCAGCGCAGACAGAACAACGGTGGAGAAGAGGGCAGGAATTCATTATCGCACTCTTAGGACTCCCAGTCATCAACGAAAGAGATGCGACGACGACGGAGGCAACCTTGGTTTCCAACCACGAAGGAGAGAGCCATTTTGCTTCCAACTCAAACTTGAAGCCCATACCTGGGGTTCGCGTGATGCCGTGCATGCGCCGTTGCACGATTGCGCCTGACGACGCTAGTAACCAGCAAAAGACGCCGATCACCGGTGATTCGTTGACGGGTCGAGCGAACGGATCAAAACCTACCTGGATCGGTTGCGGCGTCGCGCTCGGCGATGGCACGGGCGCGGCTAGCCTGGCCTGTTAGCGCGCGTGCTAGCGGCGGGTGCTGCGTCGGCGTCGACCGGGCTAACCGAAACCGGTGAGTGGGTGCCAGCAGCGACCGCGAGCGAGCCAGGTCACATGTCCGTCCGTCCGTTGATAGCACGAGCGACGCGAGATCACCTTCATTTTGATCATTCAGGCCGCATCGATCGATAAGCCATCAGATCGTATAAATTTAACTCGCCGGGCGCTGTGAAGATGACGACGCCTAGCTACCCTAGAGATGGCACAACACGCTTACGTGGCCTCATGGTTCCCTTCAGGAATCAGGGTGGCATTGCGGCATCGCTGGTAGTCTCTGCACAAACAGACACGCGGAGGCAGGCAGGAAGCCAGACCGCCAGAGTGTGGGCATGGGTGATGTCATGCAAATCCACTTATTTAGTGGCTCAACTTTTTGCTAAGTCGAGCTTAAAGCGCCTTTTGGTAGTGGGGAATGGTCACTGAGTACTGATATCTGAGGGTGTGTTTGGTTGGTTGTATTATTTGATTCATGTATGAAATGATTCAAAATAATAATGATCCTTTTGTTTGGTTGGGTGAATTGGACCACTTTAGCTTATAAGCCAGCTGAAAAGCTGAAACGGCTGATTTGGTGTGAGAGGAAAACACTGTTTGGTGGCTGATAAGCCCGCTGAATAAGCTGAAGCGAACAAGCCGTTAACTCATCCAGGATAAGACATCCCACTTAATACATTATTCTACTAATTAGAGTGAACAATAAGGTACAATCAAATTGATTGAACCACCCCATTCAGGATCATCCATGCATGCATCATGTGGTGCATGCAACCAAACACTATGGCGAGAGGATAACGACCTCTATGTTCTTCTGGGCTTCTGGACTTCTGGACTGCACCCAGATCCTCCTGGATCAGCAGGATCTACGAGCCTGGACCCGGACCTGAACCGAAATTTTAAATTTGCGTGGTGCCACCGTTAGCACTGACAACGTTTCATTTACACGTAGCAGTTCGTTTTCCTTTCAGTTTCAGCCCGTGAAAGAGACGAGCCAGGGAAATTGCCAGCCACTGTCCAATTGAGAGATCACAGATGTTCGTTGCCACGCAGGACATTGACGACGCGTCAAAGACGACTTGAGGTCCCGACAAAAGTTGGCACTGTCGCTCGCTTCGCCCTCCAAACAACGAGCACGTAGTACGCGGTGCGCGCGTCCACGCGTCGCTCGCACAAGATTACCTTCTCTCTGATCGATCGACTCGACTCAGTCCTGCCCGCAGCATCGTCGATAGCGCTAGCGCCAATGTTCATAATCAACCACGTCACCTTCAGGAATCAATCGAGATAATCTAATCCGGATATTTTCTTTGTTTTTGCAGTTTCTTCCCAAGAAACAGGGGGAGAAGGCCAAACTATGCGCCCGCGCGTGCCCTCGGTCCGTCGCGGTCTACGGCAGCCTAGCTTGACCTTTTTCCAGTCGTCCATGTACACAGCACCAACGAACTTCGCGAGTTACCAAAGAAAGAGATGTGCATATCAGGTGATTTTACACCCGAAAACAAGGAAACCGCAAGTGCCCTAACGGAGTACCCGAAAGCAAGGACAAATGAGAAAGAGAAGGCGTGCTCGTTGTAATCCGAACGGCGCCTAGTGCGAACAACAAGCTGACGTTGAAGCTAGTTTGGGAGCTAGCTTTCCGCTGAAGAAGAACCCGTTACACGTCCCGTTCCGGCATGGAAAATCTGCCGGCGACTTGCCGACGCCCGTGTGCCGCGGTGCACCATACCCCCACGTAATAACACGCGCGCCGCGGGGTGAAGAGACACCCAGAAGATTCCGGATCGCGGCCTCGCGGGGCGCTGTGGGCTCGTTCTGCGTTGCCGTTTGGCCTGGCCCGCGCGCGCCGGCTCCTACCCGCGCGTCGTTTTCCCGGCGGCTCCGACGTGCCCGAGGCGGGGGCGCGCCAGCCGAGGAGTCGGAGACGTCACCGCGATCTCTCGGAACGCCGCGCGCGGTCCCAGTCTACTGTCCACCGGGTCGGGTGGTGGATGGATCGGCTTGCTTGCCCGTTAGCGCGTTAGCCCGTCCCCAGGAGGCAAGGAGCCAAGGACGCAGCATCGTCGTGCTGGCGGCTGCCGCCGCGCGGCTCGGACTGGTCCGGCGGCTGCTTCGACGAATGGTGACGGATCATGGACGGGAGGTGACGTCCGACGCGAAGGGTGATGCCGACATGCCGTGGCCTGGGGACTCGGGGCGCATCCGGCTGCAATGCTGCCAGTGAGCATGGGCCATGCCGTGCTGGCCTAGCCGCGGATGCGATGGGTCTTTCGCAGGAAAATCTCGATGCCTTCCTGGCCGCCGCCCGGACACGAGGCGTGCATGCCGCGCACGTGGCGGAGGCGCAGGGGGCGGGCATCGTAGAGCACAGTAGCGCATGTTTGATAAGGGCTCGGGCGCTCGGCCAAAGAGAGATCGTCGAGGGAGGACCGAGATTTCTGGATCAACTGTGAGCCTGTGAGAGAAGGTAAGGAGGCCGAACACTTGACATAACGCATCTTCGCTTCACTGTGCGATTCGTTTTTCTGGCTGGGGTACAGACCAAACAAAAAAACTTGGAGGAACGAAATTTCTTGTCTTCATGATCAACAGCGGTCGGGCAGGACTCAGGAGCCGGAACATTGCAGCGGCCGGAGCCCGCCGGACGTAGCATCGGTTTTTTTGCGTGAAGTATACCGGGCTGCGGAGGTTCGCCGGGGCCTTTCAGACGAACCAATTGGACCGAAACAAATGGGCCGTACAGTGGAGATAAGCTCATAAGCACGCTTTTCCTTTTCGCTGGGCTGCTAAGCTTCGGCCCATCTAGTGCATCTACATGGTCGGCCTACTTGGGCTGGGCCAAAACTAACATACGGGAATTGATATTACCCAAGTGGGATACTGTATACATACATATACGGCGGCCGCTCGTAGGGTGTATTTGGTTGAGCTGTGATTTTTAAAAAGGTAGCCGTGAGCTGCGGGCTGTGAAAATGCTGTTGTAGGTTGTAGACTGTGAGAAGACTGAAAGTCGTTGGTGAAATAGTTGTGGCTTTTTGAAACACTTACAAGCGGACCTCACATGTCATTCACAGTCCACCCACTGAACTCTCTTCCTCTCTCACTACTGAGCGGACGCCACTTGTCAGTATCTTCTTCTTCCTCCCTGCGCACAGATCGATGGGAGAAGGGAGGAGGGGAGCCGCGTGTGGCTCCAGTGGCCGCCAGCGAGGCCTTCTCGGCACCCGCAGCCTGAGGAGCTCGCGTCAATACCGAGGCACCCACGACGTTGGAGCTCGCACCCGCCGTCGGAGGAGCTCGCACCCGAGGCGTCGGAGCGGAGGGCCGAGCTCGCTGGCGGCGGCGAACGGGAATAGGAGGGGAAAAACGAATCGGTACCTCATAATCAGTGGCGAATGGGTAATTTTTTTGAAGTTGCCCACCTCCGCAGCCGGAGAAAAGCATTGGGAAGTTGCGGTGTGTTTTGTACTTGGTTCCAAGTAGATTTGGCTCAAAGCACCTATGGGTTGCCACCATTTTGGTTGGTTTTTGGCTTTTTAGAAGCAAAAGTAGCTCTACGGGCTACGGCATACAACCTACATGGCTACCTACATCCACGCGCAGCTGCTATGTGTCCCCGAGATGAATGGATCCTCCGACGAACGGCACTGCGACTGAGGCTAACTCCCGGTGGGAGCTTCATAAAGGCTTCATACACATTAAATAGGGTGACACATCGGCATATGTGATGACATGACAACACACTTATGAAGAAAGAAAGGGAAGGAATTTCATTAGGATGAAACTGTGTATGCACTATTTCAAAGACTATGAAACTGACATTGGAGGTTAGAGAGTTTCATTTCATCCGATCATATCTAATCACATGCCTTGCAATTAAATAGTATGCGCAGTCTATAAAATCGTGAAATGAAACTTTGCATTGGGATCAGTTTCATAAAGGACTCGAAATACCTTGCTTATGTATGCATGTAGGCTTAATGGGGCTGGGCTGCTGGGCCAAGACTAAGGTCCTGTTTGGGAGGGTTTCTCCCAAAATGGTTTCACCGGTAAAACTAAAATTGGTAAAAAAATTAGTGACTTCACCTATCTTCTAGATCATTTTAGTCTCGATTTAAAACGACTTCACGCTACGGTACCTTATTTTACGCAAAATAGGTGAAGTCGAAGTCAAGATAAGCCCTGCCTACGCCAATTGATACTACCAAGTGGAATACCGTATACATACACTTACATATATGGCGGCCGCTTAAAGCATGTACTCTACGGGCTACGGCATACGACGTACATTGCTAGCCACGTCACGTCCACGCGCCACATTCCCCGTGCGCAGCTGCTACGTGTCCCCGAGAAGAGCGGATCCTCCGATGAACGGCACTGACATGTGGTGCTATATGCTTCGGGGCCCACGTGTCAGTGATAAAGGCACGAGTTGCAGTTATTTTAATCCCCGAGCAGCCGACTCCCACCCGAAGCCACGAAGAATTTGCGAGCCAACCAAAAAAGCCACCAACCGGCTTCCCCCCCGCCGTCGGCAACCGCCGCCGACCTCCGCCGCCTGCGTATCATCTGCCCCAGTCCGTTCCCCCGGCAAACCCCCACCCCCGCGCGCTGCCCATGGGCTGCTCCTCCTCCTTACCAGGTGGCTCCTACCCGCCTCACTAACAACCAAAACAAATCTCTCCCCTTCTCTTCCCCTCATCCGTGGATCTTTCTTTTCATTACTGTTGCGCACTTGTGCTGCTTGGGAGCTGTGGCCTGGGAAGGAAGCTCGGAGTTGGGCAGGGTATTGCTGTAGGCACGGTGTAATTCGGGCTTCTGATCGAGCCTTAAGAGGTCAATGCTGCTGCAGTTTGGGGGGAAGTTTTCGCTGCGATGGTGGCTGGGTTGCAGTTTGATCGATTTATGGAGTTTTGATCAGTGTTTTGTATAAATTGTTCTCTGTAGCTGAATGATTTGGCCCGTGGAACTGAAGGGGGGCTATTAAGTTTCTGAGAGTTTGCCTTGTTGGTATGTAGGAATGGGGAAAGTTCGGTCTTTAGAGCTTGTTAGGATACACTAATTCCCCATATGGATTGGAGGGGTCTTCCAACTCCAATCCACAAGGGGGAATGATTTATCCTTAGGTTGGTTGGCTGGCTTGCAAGTTCTGTACACTAGCATTGACTGGAGCCTGTAGGTAGTCGCTTGTTGATGTGAAATCGCAAATCCGTCGGCAACCCATATAGTTTGATCAGAAGGCAAATACAGTTGCTTAGCGATATTCAATTATTGCTCTATTCTCAAATCTGCACTTGTGGAGTTGCTTCTAACACACTTGCGATCATATGGTAGTGATGGAAATAGCATTAGTGGGACAATCAAATGAGCAGCCATAAATATGGGGTACAATTTGGCATTGTGGCGTGCTGGAATCTGAAATAGGAGGGCTTTTATATTAAGGCGCTGTCCTGAGTTGACATCATAGTTCACGTGCCCACCCCAACAAGCACCCCTAAGGCTGAGAGGCGCTTTACTAAGACACAGCAATTGGCAATTACTAGGAGTGATACTTTTGATTTAGGAAGTGCTATAAATGGTGGCATTCCATCCTTGAAGTTGAATCTGTGTTACCCTAGGAAGTAGGAAATGGAAATTGCAATTATTGTTGACCAAACTCTAATAAAGGTAATAGCAAGATAGATCTTTCTTAGCAACTACCATCCCTGAACCACTGCTGGAACCTTAATATTCTGCTTTATAACTGTTGTGCTTTCATGTTGGGACGTAAAATCTGTCAGCTGTTTAAACAAGAGCTATTATAGCCTTGCAAGGAATGTAGGCCTACTTACCAGTCATGAAAATAAACTAAGCAAATTATCTAAATTCCATCCTCTAAACCTATGTTCACACAAATGTGTCCATAATTAAATATCCAAAACTAAAATTTTACTAAAATAGTTGTAATAAATGGATATCCTAAATCTTATGTTTTTTAGCTCATAACAGGATAACCATGGTGTTTATTGTAGCTTCTTGTAAACCTCGTTTAAATGATGTTTTGTTCCCCGAGTGCTCTTAGGTGGGGGAGCAGTAATACCCCTTAAAAAATTCTTGTGGCTGCTGGGTTGGCAAATATATTTTAAAAGGATCGATGCAAAACTATGAAACAGTGTAAATAATCTTCCAGAACCTAAAATGGAATCAAAATTACTTGGTGTTATATTTTTCTAATCAACATTACTAATTATAATGTGCCACTGCTAGGTAGCAAACAATTTTGCTATGTACTGAATTACTGATGCAGCATTTTTCCCCCCATTTAGCTACTAATGCTGGAGGGTTGAGCAATGCCAACAGTGGGGATTCTGATATTGATTCAAAGAACTTCCGAGTGAAGGTTTGCTAATCACAATCCTATATGGATCGTTTATTTAAGTTGTACTTCGGCGTGTTTATTCACAAATTTAACTGTAATTCTGTCATTTAAATTCCCCCTATTCTTGTATGCATCTAGCTAGCATTTTGTTAGCATGTCGATGCTACATCTCAGTCCAATTAATGTCTGTGTGTAATGTTTGTAGTTTTTTTTATGTTGGCATCAAAGTGAATTAAATTTGCAATTTCTTCTAAATTTCTTATTTGTCCCCCCTTGTAGTTGGTATTACTTGGAGACTCTGGTGTTGGGAAGAGCTGCATCGTTCTTCGCTTTGTCCGTGGTCAGTTTGACCCTACTTCCAAGGTTAAACTAGCAACTAACATTTTTGGGTTTCATGAACAGTAGACACATTGTACCTTTAACTTTTTCACATGTGCTATTTCGCTTCACCTCTTCCATTTAATCAATTTAGGTAACTGTTGGTGCATCATTTTTGTCACAAACATTGGCATTAGAGGACTCAACAACAGTGAAGTTTGAAATATGGGATACTGCTGGCCAAGAGAGGTACATAAATTAGGGGCTTGGCTTTAATTTAAGTTATGACATGTAGGGCATTAGGAATGCAGGTGGTTTTGTCCATGAACCTGCATATAGTTTATTTTTAGTTGGGTTTAGCAGACAAACCCACTTGCGTCTCTATGGCATATTTGCATTAATATGCCTTAAGATATTTTATCACAAAAGTACCCACTTACGCTTTCATGTTCAACTTCAGTTTTACTTACATTGTATTCGAGCATAGTAATGAATTTCCTGCAAAATTCATGAAAACCGACTCAATTTTCAGGTATGCTGCCTTGGCACCTCTTTACTACCGGGGAGCTGGTGCTGCAATTGTTGTCTATGACATAACCAGTCTAGAATCATTTAACAAAGCACAATATTGGGTGAAGGTACTGCATCTATTCCCTTCTATCCAGTTATATGGTGATTACTCTTTTCTATGGGATCTCTTGAGTCATATGGATGGTCAAGTTTAAATTAGATCACTCCAAACTCCAAAGCATTGGTCAGAAGTTCTTTAGGATTTGTGTTTCTGCTTCTGAGTCACCATATCATGTTTGTGTTTTATTAGAGATATTTCCAGTCAGTCTGTTACATTAGTCTATTACATTGACAATATAATTGGAGAGCCTATCTTCCTGTATTGAAGCCTCGTCCTCTTGTAACCCAGTACTAAGAGAGCTTGTAACTATTGCAAATAGTTTTACCATGGTTGTTCCAAAGAGTGCCATAAGACCTGGCAGCAGTGTACCTAACTTATTGATATTTAGCTATGCCTGTATTCTGTAGCTTTTGTCTATTCAGTTTCGACGGTGCAGTATGTTTATCAGCATAGTGAAATCCATGATGATACCTTCTTTTGTTTTGGCGCAAGTCTGAACTTTTTATCACTTTTTCCCCACTCTTCAGGAACTTCAAAAACATGGCGGTCCTGATATGATTATGGCTTTGGTTGGGAATAAGGCTGATCTGCATGAAAATCGTACTGTATCTTCTCAGGTATGCAAGAAAGATTATGCCAGTTTGTCTGTTTGAATGGTTATGCTAATGGTTTTGACACTATGCCTTGATTTCTTAAGGAAGCACAAGAGTATGCAGAAAGGAACAATATGTTTTTCATTGAGACGTCAGCTAAAACAGCCGATAACATAAACCAATTATTTGAGGTATGTATCAGGAGCATGACGAGAATTGATTTTGATATACTCCCTCTGTTTTTAAATATATGACATACTAATTAACTTATCCTAAACGTCATGCATTTAAAAACTGAGGGAGCAGTTACTAGTCAGATGAGAACATGAAAAGCATCTAGGCTCACGAGTTTTTCCTTAGTGTTGAAAAATTGCTGGCCTGCGCTGAGCCACTGAAGATTGGTAGAAGTAAGATGAGAGCAATGCGTAATTCCGGCCTTTTGGCTTCACTGCTGACTAGTTCCTTTAAAATCAAGAAACCCCCTGATTCCAAGCAGGATCAAGAATTCCAGTCAAATCTACAGCAATTAGTATTTCCTATCTGTTGCCCCCGTAAGATCTGGAAATTTTGTGGGGTGCCTGCTGGAATCTGGCCCATCGAAAAGGGACTCCCAGAACTTATGAATTTGGTTGGGGTCATTCTCTTTCGCACGTGCTAGTTTCTTGTTCTTGGAGGGGGAAAAAAAGCAGCTTTACACGTGAAATCGTGGGCAGGAAGAAGGGGAGCGAGTAGGGCCAAATCTGCAAAGCAGATTTTTTTTTTTGTAGGAAACGTGTAGCAGGCCTGATACTTTTCTGTACTCTTAACCACCACACATGAAAGTAACCTTTCCGTGTGGATATTTTGACCAACACACTGAAATGCTAAACACATTTGCTCCCACGTTTGGTCATCCTGCCTCAGTTTGTTCATGTGGTGTTCCCAACTGAGGTCTTTGGCGCAATCATTTTTAACATATTGAATATCTATGGCAGGAAATCGCGAAGAGGTTACCAAGGCCAACATCATCTTGATGGAACTTGATCAGTGTAGGTTTTAGAAAGCCTGGTCAAGGAGCATTGTGTAATGTACACTAGCAGTTAATTGTCCAATGCACCATGGTGTCAGGTCAAGCACTCCAGCCATGTGTATACACGCTTGTTTGCATATGTAACTTCCATGTAAAGCTTGCCTGATGTGTTTATTGTGTTGAGACCTGGAATTTGGTCCAAGTTACATCGTGGCATGCTCTGCACTGGCTATCGCACATGGAAGTGAAGGGACTTATATGCAGTTTAAAGTTGCGACTAATGTTTTCTAATGCAAAATTAAATGCATCAAATATATTAATATATGTGACTTTGTTGTCTACGGTTGGAGTGGCCCTTGGTTCCATAAGAACTGAAAATATTAGGAGATATTCTCTGATCAATCCCTACTAATACTCCCAATATTAGGAGATATTCTCTGATCAATCCCTACTAATACTCCCTCCGATTCAAATTGTAGGTCGTTCCCTCCGTTTCAAATTGTTGGTCGTTTTGCTTTTATTAGATTCATAGATATTATTATGCATTTAGGTCGATATTATTATGCATTTAGGTCGTTTTGTCTTTTCTAGATTTATAAATATTATTATGCATCTAGCGTACTCAATTCTCAATCCGTTTCAAGTTGTAGGTCGGTTTTGATTCTTAGACATATTTAAACGATCTACAGTTTGGGGTGGAGAGAGTAATATTTATGAACTTAGAAAAAACTAAAACGACCTTGGTCTTTGCGTACCTGTTTTAACCGTTGACCAGCAGCAAAATCGCTAACCGTGGGTAAGAGGAAAAATCACATTGACTTGTGAATAGTTAAGGGAAAAATCACAAAGTTAAAAAAACAAGGGCAAAATCATTACATTTCAAAACAGGAGCAACAGGGCAAGAACACAAATGCCCCTTGAATTATACGATCATTACTTTGATCCATTGCAAGGCTGACGTAACATCTGAACAAGTCCATTGGTACTGACTTTGAACCTGCAGCAGCCCTGAAGGCTGAAGCTTCAAATCCAAAAACATATGATCCGTGCCTTGCCAACTTACTATCATTTTCAGCTTTGGCTTGACTGCTGAATCAGAATAAAGTGTACTGAGATCCACATCAACAGTTAATTCAGCTCCTAATGAAGAAATCGTGATGTTTAGGGCATCTGATGACGATCCTTCCCTCCTAACATTTATAGTTCCAAGAATTTCTTGATCCTATTTTTGCTTGCTTGATTGCTAGTGTGGCCATTCAAGTTGACTTGCTGTTATTAGAACTACAAATGCATCTAAGAGCAAGTATAGTAAGATGATTTAAGCGTGTTCAGATTGGTGTTGAGGTGTAGGAGAGAGGAGAGAAGAGAAGCAGGCACGTCAGTTCCAAGAAATTGTGAGAGATGAGACATATCATGTATTGATGCCAAGTGGGGGTTTTAGGATAATAAATAAGCTGCCATTTAGATAATTGTGATGACATATCACACTATTTATGAGGTGAGAGAAAAAACTAGTTTCATGCTGTTTTCAAGATACTTGTGTCTTGCATGTAACCTTGAAAACATAAAAGGATGAAATGATGCATTGTGTGAGGTATTTTATATATGAAATAAATGCACTCTTACTTACACTCTCCGTCCCAAATAAGTGTTCGTTTAGAAAATTTTGAACATATTAGTAATTGTGAGAAGTGACCATGCTACCCCTAATTACTCATATCAGTTGTGCTTGAAAGCTGTGCAATCTGTTTAGTTTTCTGGATCCTGAATAAATGTACATGTATTGGAACCAGAAAAAAAGTATCAATTGATCATTTCATTGACTCTATGCACTTCTCAATACACTTTTTTTTATTGGTGTGAGTGTTGTTTTAATTAGATTAGCCTCACTGGGAGCTAAATGAACACTTTTTGTAGGATAAAATTTGAAGGCTATACGAACATTTATTTTGGGACGGAGGGGTACGTAGCATTTTTTGAAACATAAATATGGAATGAGAATGGCGTTAGGTTAACTCTATGTGACCGCCCCTAGCATAAAGAGCTAGCTAAATTATTAGTCATACTCTAATATATTATATAAGAGAGATTCCTTTCGGCCTAGCCTTGGTTCAAATTTGATTGACTCGAGATTTTCATTAATTTTGGCCACTTACTGTAATTTTTTTGGTATGTTGTTACTTGTAAACTGTGTCGGTGTCCACCCAAAAATTGGATGCACTACCAAGACGATTTCAGGATTTCAACCAAAAAAATATTATACTTTTCAACTTCAAAGTTCAGCATCTCCCAAGAGGGTATTTGTAAATTTGTTATACCTGGTTTTCTCAAAACAAAAAAAGACCCAGATTCTTGTAACAAGATTTTTCACTTCCTGGCAAATTTTGCATTGATCATATGAGGCAGCACATCTGCATGATTGCATTCGACTCGCTAGGGAAATGAGAAGAAAATGTGGATCTTGCTTCGAGAAGGAAATAGAATGGTCAATTAGTCGTTGCCTTTTCAGTTGTACCTGAAAGGTTTCATGTCCCCTTGCTTTGTCTCGTCTGAGACAATCCACTAATCTGCCACCTACCACCAAGAATAGTAGGTTACTTACCAATCTGCTCCTAGTGACAAGAGATCGATGCTTGCCAGCTTCTCCTTCCTTGTCCTGCTTGCCTGCCATTTTCATGGCCTCAGCCATGCGGCGGTGCCGGCAGCCGCCGCCGGTGGTGATAGCCAGTTCATCTACAACGGCTTCGCCGGCGCGGGGCTCGACCTGGATGGCATGGCCGTGGTCGAGCCGGACGGCAAGCTCATGCTCACCAACGTCACGTCCCAGCTGAAGGGCCACGCGTTCCACCCGGCGGCGCTCCGCTTCCACGGCGAGGCGCCGGCGTCGGCGCGGAACAGCACTGCTCGGTCCTTCTCGACGACCTTCGTGTTCGCCATCGCCGCCGAGTACGTGACGGTGAGCGGCAACGGGCTGGCCTTCTTCGTCGCGCCAACCAAGAACCTGACCGCGGCGTCTCCGAGCCAGTTCCTCGGCCTCTTCAACAGCGAGAACAATGGCAACGCGAGCAACCACGTCTTCGCGGTCGAGCTCGACACCATCCTCAATCCGGAGTTCCGGGACATCAACAGCAACCACGTCGGCGTCGACGTCAACGGGCTGATGTCCGTCGCCGCCGAGCCCGCCGGTTACTTCGCCGACGACACCGGTGTCTTCAAGAACCTGTCTCTCTACAGCGGCGACGCGATGCAGGTGTGGGTGGACTACGACGGCCGGGCCGCGGTGGTCAACGTCACGCTGGCGCCCGCGGAGGCGCCCAAGCCCAAGAAGCCCCTGATCTCCGTCTCCGTCGACCTCTCGGCGGTGGTGAACGGTACGGCGTACGTCGGGCTCTCGTCGTCGACGGGCCCGTTCCGCACGCGCCACTACGTCCTCGGCTGGAGCTTCGCCCTGGACAGCGCCGCGCCGATGCTCGACTACGCGAAGCTCCCCAAGATGCCTCGCGCCGTCACCAAACGACGGTCTAGGGCGATCGACGTGGCCCTGCCGGTGGCCATGCCGCTCCTCGCGCTCGCCGCCGTGGCCTGCGTATCCCTCCTCGCCTGGCGGCGGTTCCGGTATGCCGAGCTCCGGGAGGACTGGGAGGTGGAGTTCGGCCCGCACCGGTTCAGCTACAAGGACCTCTTCCACGCCACCGATGGTTTCGACGGCAAGCACCTCCTCGGCGCCGGGGGCTTCGGCCGCGTGTACAAGGGCGTGCTCCCGGAGTCCAAGACGGAGGTCGCCGTCAAGGTCGTGTCGCACGACGCGAGGCAAGGGATGAAGCAGTTCGTCGCCGAGGTCGTCAGCATCGGCCGGCTCCGGCACCGCAACGTCGTGCAGCTGCTCGGTTACTGCCGGCGGAGAGGCGAGCTCCTCCTGGTGTACGACTACATGCCGAACGGCAGCCTGGACAGGTGGCTGTACGGCTACGGCAACGGCGCGCCGCCGCTGAGCTGGGAGCAGAGGCTCCGCGCCGTCAGGGGCGTCGCGTCGGGCCTGCTGTACCTCCACGAGGACTGGGAGCAGGTGGTCGTCCACCGCGACGTCAAGGCCAACAACGTGCTCCTCGACGGCGAGATGAACGCCCGTCTCGGCGACTTCGGGCTCGCGCGGCTGTACGAGCGCGGCGCCGGCCCGCAGACCACGCACGTGGTGGGCACCATGGGGTACCTCGCGCCGGAGCTCGCGCGCACCCGGCGCGTGACGCCGGCCGTCGACGTGTTCGCGTTCGGCGCGTTCGTGCTCGAGGTGGCGTGCGGCCGGCGGCCCATCGAGCGCGGCGTCGGTGACAGCGACGGCGACGGCCGGTTCGTGCTGGTGGACTGGGTGCTGGAGCTCTGGCACATGGGCGCGCTCGCCGAAGCAGCGGACCCGCGGCTCCGCGGCGACTACCCTGCCGAGGAGGCCGAGCTGGTGCTGAAGCTGGGCCTGCTGTGCTCCCACCCGGTGCCTGGCGAGCGGCCGTCGATGCGGCAGGTGGTGCAGTACCTCGACGGCGACGCGCCGCTGCCCGAGCCGCCGCGGTCGTACCAGAGCTTCACCGCGCTGGCCATGATGCAGAACGACGGCTTCGACTCCTACGCCGCGTCGTACCCGTCGTCATCGGCGACCGTGACAAGCGTGGGCGCCGTGTCCTCCGTCCACTCCGGAGGAACGTGATCAAACCGGCGACGCGTAATCACATTTTGTTCTGTGATTCTGTCTGGTAGCATTGTCAAATTCTGGAGTAACTACTGGGACTCATTCTGAAAATCAGGGTAAATTTTCCTAGGAAGTTCAGATTTAGGACTCACGATTTGAGCAAGAATGTAAATTTAGTTCATTATTTGGTGCCCTGAACGTGCTGCCGGTGAGGATGCGCTGAGGAGAGCCATTGGCAGTAACATCGCCTGCCGGGAGCTCCACGCCAGAGCAAGGAAGAGAGAGGTAGATAGTAACATGAGGGGAGAAATGGAGGGAGGCCTAGATCAGCTGTTGGATCTTGATGCTGGAGCCATGGAGGCGTAAATCTCCTTCAATTATGGGGCTGTTTGGATATGAGGTGCTAAACTTTAACAGTGTCACATCGGATGTTCGGATGCTAATTAGGAGGACTAAATATGAGCTAATTATAAAACTAATTGCAGAACCTTGTGCTAATTCGCGAGACGAATCTATTAAGCCTAATTAATCCATCATTATCAAATGGATACTGTAGCACCAAAATTGACGAATCAT
>NC_028458.1:18369147-18371118 GCF_000263155.2 Setaria italica | reverse complement strand
CCTTCCCCCTCCCTCGTCCCTGCTCCTCTTTCAGATGAACTCCCCCGCCTCCACCACGCCTCTTCCGGCTTTGGCGGCGGCGCCGCCGCCGGATCCGCCACCCCGGCATACGCTCCTGCCCTAATTTGGCGCTGGATCCACCACCCTGATGCCTGCTCCCCCGCCGCTGACACCGCCCGACCGCCATTCTTCGCCACCACGACGGGCAGCGTAACCGTCGCCTCGCCCACACACCGACCCCACCACCGTTCCAGCCGCCTCTCCCGACCATCCCTTTATACCCTGCATGTACAAGCCCCCTCCCAACCCCAAACCTGAAACCCTAACCCCAACCCCAAATCCTAACCCGAATCGAAGCTCACCGGAGTTGGAGTCGTCGCCGGAGGAGACGAGGTGGTCGCCAGAGGAGGAGGTCACCTGGTGTTGTTATTTGTTACTTCTCCATTTCCTTTCCCCTTTTGTCTGCCCGACGTCCCCTTCTGTTTCCAAATCGAGGGGCTCTCTCGATAGCGCTAAATCGAGAGGGCTCTTGATATAGATTTTGCGTTCTGCTTTTTACATGTACTCCTTGCGTGGAGCATATACGTGAGGTTGACCGTTGACGCATCATGCTTCTAGGTTTCTTGTGCATATCATTATATTAAAAAAAGTATAATACTTCCTCCGTTTTATCTGTAAAGTTAAAAAAACTAAAATGACCTATAATTCGGACGGGAACGGAGTGCATGTATATGTGCGGTGTAACCGTGTAAGCAAAAAGGCAGGCAATGCATGCCTAGTACTATAGCGAAGCGAAGAAGGGCCAAAGCATGCTAATTGCTAAGACTAGTACCGGCGGAGAACTGAAGAAGAGTCAAAATCTCTCAAACAGCTCGAGGTGGCAGCGCAGGCTTGACCCCGCGCCCAGTCGGCATGCAATGCAGATCGCTGAAACTGGTATGGACACAGGCGCGAGAACTTCCCGTGCCGCATTGCCGCGGTGCCGCCGGCCATCGCTCCGCTGCGCGCGCGCAAGGCGATCCAGATTCCAGAGAACGACGGGCAGAGTGCGCTACGACCAATATTAATCTACGACTGATTTTTCGTGATGGATTCAAATAATGTTATTAATAGTGCATTGTCTGTAACGATTTGTGAATTTTCACCATCGATTTGCAAATAGCCCGTCCAAACTAGAATTCAGGTTCGATTTCTGAGATTCATGCTTGATTTCTGTGACGAACCTCGTTAATCGTCATAGATTGAAAGTGAAAATCGTTACGGATTTGATACTATACACAACCACAATTTTAACAAAACAAATACCTCACATACTTTAAAAAACTAAAATGATTTTGTTTTCTTAAAAACTGTGGGTGCAGTGCAGGGAGGGGAAAAGAAAAAATATATGACGCTTTTGGCAAAAAAAAAAGGCCAATGCAATAGAAAAAATAACTTGCAGGAGGGATGCGTGCCTGCCCTGAGGGCCGAGCCCGCTTCCCGCTGGCCATCGGGGAAAAAGTGGCTGACGGCTAGTACTAGCGATAGGAAGAAAAAAAAGTGATGAACAAAATAAAAACATTGGACCACAGAACTACTACGTTGCTGAGATGCAAAGCTTTTAATATGGATAGAATTTGATGGTAGTTGGCAGGTTTTAATATGTAAAAAATGTAAGTTCGTGGGAGATTCGAACCTGGGACCTCGCACAAGTCTACCGACTTTTTTATTTTTTTAGTCTTTTTTTAAAGATTCTCACGAATAGGCTTCTGGCGGAAACATTTCCAAATTTGGACCCTTAGCTTGGCGTCATTCACGCTGGCGCCAAACTTACATATCTTGGCGCTAGGGGGTTCGGAGCCAAGGTCGTTGCACCATAGGTGATATGGGTGCTGACATGGCAGGGGGCTTGGTGCCAGCGTTAATGGCGCCAAGCTTGGCGCCATAGATCTTGGCGGGCGTGTTCGGACTCTGCGCGCCGTATATTAAGGG
>NC_028458.1:18354964-18369047 GCF_000263155.2 Setaria italica | reverse complement strand
CAAGCGCGAGGTGATTGCTAACGACGCGTATCAATCATGGGGTTCGAACCTAGACTTTTAGGATAATTATACATTTTAGGATAAGATGCGCACGTCCTAACCAGTTGAACCATAGTGTGGTTTGTTGCATGCTTCCCGGAATAATTATACATGTTTCATTCAAAACGCAGGGAGCTATGGGGTAACAGCTCGACGCAAAGGTCTACGGCGCCAAGCTTAGCGCCATCGACACTGGCGCCAAGCCCCCTGCCATGTCAGCACTCACGTCATCGACGCCGCAACGACCTTGGCACCAAACCCCCTGATGCCGAGACGTGTAAGCTTGGCGCTAGCGTGGACGGCGCCAAGCTAAACGTCCAGATTTGAAAATATTTCTGTCAGGAGTCTATTTGCGAGAATCTTGGAAAAAAGGGTTAGAAAATAAAAAAGTCACCAGTCCTAGCATCACCCTACCAGCGCGCTGTGGTTTCTTTAGAGCTTCGAGTAGGAATTGTTTTGTATGCTAAGATGTTACCTTTTTGGCCACTGGTCATCACCACACGGCAGCGCACTACTGGCTAAGTGGCGATGGCACGGATCGCCCTCCCCTACAGTTCACGTACAACCATTTCGGCCAATACCGTTGCACCACGTGGTGTAGCTAAAAAGAACAAAAATCAAGCAAAATAGCATTAAGGCAGGATTCAAACCAGGGACTCGCAAGGTGTGAGGAGCACCATTGCGCTACTAAGTTGTTTTCAAATTTGGAGGCGAATAACCTTATATAAACAATTATAATCATCAACTATTTTGAGATGAAGAACACACGAATAATTGATCTTTCTCTTTTTAATCTACAATCAAAATTTGTATTCGGTATTTCTTCGTCATATTTAATCCAAATTTGATGCTTCTTTTTTCTATTTTTTTTCTAAAATCACTCTTTTTCACTTAATGGAGTTTATTTGTAAGTAAATTGCTATTCCTTGTACCTTTTTATATGGCTTTGTCTTCTTGCACTAAACTACAAAGTAGAAAAACATTTTTTTCACAACAATTGCTAATGTAACTTCATATTTCCTAATACTAAGGTAACTTAAGGTTGTGTCCAAATTTGAGGTGCATATGAGTTCAAAAATGTTTTAAGGTATGAAAATTTTAACGTTTGAGTTGAGTTATATGAAACTATGTGAGAGATGTATCTTTTTGTAAACAATGTATGGTTCTACTTTACTAAAATCATTTGAAATTTTTATGGGAAGCTTAAGGACCTAAAATATGTTGTCGTGTCAATTTGTAAAATTTTTTGACCGAATTTAGATATTATTAGAATTATTTTAAAATCAGGTTGTGATAGAGTTTGAATTATACCTAACAAACATTTGAATTTTTCATCTATTCTTAGGATTTTTCATGGTCCAGCCATGGACTTTTCATGCATCCACCACTATTAAAAGCCACAACTGGTAGGTGTAAAACTGAGAGGCATAAAGGCTGCACTGAGAAGAAAAGGAGCAATGGCCAGCACAGATGCCTTATTTGTACAGATTATGGGCATCATTGGCACAACTGCAAGAGAGGTAACCCAGAAGACATTGCTGCTATGATGGCTATGAGGTAATACATTGCTGCTACTTTACTCTTTCCTTGCATGTTTATGTTGAAAACTTGTATATTTTAACTTCTTTCTTAATGCTCATGTAGAGGACCACCAAAGAAGAAGGCGAAGAAAATCAAAACAGCTGAGTCACCTATTGTGCCTTTTGAGGATGAAGCACCAGCTTCCATGTCCTTTCCACCAAGGTTAGCAAATTTAGATGGATGCTCCATATGAACATAAAAACTATGTTTCAACTCTAAGTAGTTTTATTTTCTCACTTAGACAAAGCTTGGAAACTACAACCAATGAAAATGATGTCAACTTAGAGACTACAAGTAAGAAAAAGCGAAAAAATGCCACCTCTAGTTCTAGAGGATCAAAGAGGTAACATCCGGTAGTTCTAAATTTTAGATGTCATATTGTCCTACCAATCAGTTTCTTTTGTTCTAACATTGTTGCTATCTCAAATAGATCAAGAGCAGGCTCAAATCAACCTGAACCTATTTCCATTGAGTTCCCTGAGACCACAAAGCAAACAACTGGTCAAGGTAAAGGCCAAAAGGAAATGGAATCAGCCTGCAAACAAGAAAACAACCATTCCGATGTTGTCACTAGACAACCCTGCAATAGGCACAAGAAGCAAAAAAAAAAAAATAGACCCTGCTAGCCCTGCAATGAGTACAAGAAGCAAAAAAACATCTCAGTTTGTGAACTTGATATATTCAGTACTTGTGATGTATGTTAACCTGGATGTATGTGGTCAGTGTACTTGGATTTATGTGTGAACGTTATGTGTAAACTTGGATGTATCTATTAACCTTATTCATGTGAACGTTATGTGTGAACTTGGTCTCTTAATGTAGCTGTGAACCTACTTTATGCATCTCTGAACCTTATGTATGCATGTGTGAAGTTAATATGATGTCACATAAATGAGTTCTGCAACTTTCTCAATTTTATGTCAAAGTAATGCGCATGTGTGCTGCATTGGTCATGATGTAAAAACAATGCACAAATACAATTCATTTTTCCCGATGCTTGGATTTCTATCACAATAGTTACAAAACTCCATGAGGGGCAAAATGGTCTTTTCAGGTGCTACTTAACACCGTTAGTGCTCAACAGTGGCGGGAGTGTCATATTATGGAAGAAATCTTACGTTGGTGTCAAATAGGAAACTTCAAAAA
The DNA here is from genome assembly GCF_000263155.2 of Setaria italica. NCBI lineage: Eukaryota > Viridiplantae > Streptophyta > Magnoliopsida > Poales > Poaceae > Setaria > Setaria italica. The sequence goes on along the minus strand of NC_028458.1, from coordinate 18,366,281 downwards.
ATTGAGGGCCAGGAAGGCTTCATTTTAGTGGTGTTGAATTTTCTCAAAAAGAAAAAACGATGACCAGTCCATGCTGGGGGGCTGAGAAAAGTCAAAGAACTCCACAGCAGATACATAGAGCTGTTGACCCCAGTCGGCAGCTGGTCGCTAGCTTGACTGGTATGTGGTGGTATGGACACATGCGTGAATATTTCCCGATATGCTCCGACGCCTCGCTCCGGAGAGCGAGCGACGTGCAGTGAGAGGCACCGCTCGAAAGTCGAAACCTAGCTGCTAGTTGCTGCCATCGCATTCGCATCGTACCGTTCCCTGAGCTCTCGTGTGCCGTGTTCTTGCTGGTGCTGAGGGCTGACTGCTCAAGTAGTAAAAAGTGCTGGTGCGCGGCAGCTAGTGCTGCCAACTTGCATATATGGCCTAATCAACCCCATGTGCCACACGTGCAGACCGATCATCAGTTGTTGGGTATATAATTACATACGTCAGCTCATCATCAGGGCCCGGGGTTGACGAAGGCTTGACCTTTTGTCACTTTGGGATGTATACATGTATACTGAACTAGTGTTCATAACAATGGCAGATTGAGTGCTGGCGGCCCTCGATATGGATGTGTTCATGATTTGGAGTAAATAAGGGTGTCCAGCAGTGATAATTCTGAAGAGCAATAGCCATGTTTCCAAGGAAAAGATAGAACAGCTTAATGAGATCAGGAAGAGTAAAGCTAGCTGTTAGCTGTTAGTGGCACTGTGGCCTTGGCGCGCCTTCCCGTCCCTATATGTAGATCCTACCTAGAGTCGACATGTCGTCTCATTGGAAAAAGCAAACATATATATATATATATATATATATATATATATATATATCATTTTCTGAACTAAAATAGAAAAATATACACCTCTACATAATTTAACACCCTTTCACATCTAAATTTTGGACTATTGGATCTTCAACCACTCATCTAGCGGTTCCCCTTCTCTTCTTCCTCCATCCTCCTTCTAACTCCAGCCATATGGTAACCAGCAAATCAAGCTCCAACGCCCCCACCCGCCCTCTTCCTTACTTCTCATGTGGTTCGTACAGCCGCTGTTCCCCAGCCTCATGTTAACTTCTCAAAATGACTCTATTCCTCTTCTAACCTTCATCTTGGATATCCTCCACTATCCGGCTAGCGCCCTTACCTCCTCGACGATTTGCTAACTACCAAGTATATGTCAAGGAGAACTTATAGAGAATTCACCCTCTCCTGTGACTAAACGCACTTATTAGTATATGTCAAGTAGTGCGACGCATATATATACTCCCTCCGTCCCAAATCATCACTATTTGTTCTAACTTTTCTATATACATGACTTTTGATATGCACCTAGATATATACTTATGTTTAGGTACATAACAAAAGTTATGTATTTAGAAAAGTCAAAACGAATAATAGAAAAGTCAAAGCGAATAATAATTTAGGACAGTGGGAGTACTTTGCATCCATTCTAGTTAATCAGCAAATAAAGCAAGCACACAGCACCACCGAAGCTCATGCATGCATCCATGCATGCCAGCACAAATAATGAAGTAAACATTGAAATTTGTTCATCACGTGTTACATATGAATAAATAAAAAAAGAAAAGGAATATTACGGTTCATGCACCGAGGCACGTACGTTGGACGATACTAAGGCCCTCTTTGGCACGGCTTATTTCGGCTTTGGCTTCATCTATTTCACGCAAATCGAGACACTGTAGCGTGAAGCCGTTTTGTAAGCCGGGACTAAAATGAACTAGAAGCCGGGTGAAGCCAGTTTTTTTGGCTCACCGGCTTTGGCTTCACCGGTGAAGCCGTTTTGGGATGAGCCGTGCCAAAGGGGGCCTAAAGTTCCAAGGAGGAGGAGGTCGAACAATACTAGAAATGGTTGTTTTGCCATCGCCGCGCACGTAGATTGCATCACATACAAATGTGGGCCTGTGGCCCGCGTGAATTATATTCACCATTTGATGATGCAGAGACGTACATAGTGGCCATCGATCTGGCTGTACCCACACAGTAATCAGTTCATGTGTGTACATGCAGCAGCTCTGCAATAACCAAACAACGCTCCTGTATGAGATGATCTAACACCCATGACGTCCAACGTGGCCTTTGTTTCTTGGGCACCAAACAAAAGAATTTATTTTATATACTAATTAAGATAACAATAATAACAAGGCGGTGCGCACCCTGATCATAGTTTTGTATATATGCAAATCCATGAGCAATATCATGCAGTATGGTGTGTGGTATTTTATTGTGACAACTTGTGATGTTTGCTTCAATTTACGGACTGTTCGTTTGTGTATTATTTATTATACGTGTTTTATTTATTTATTATTAGGTCATCTCCTCATCATGAGCTCTCCTGCATGCATGCAGGCAGGCACATGAGAGAGGCATGTGCACGTGCGCGCGCACGGCCCCTCACTTACGGCCGTACTTGCCGTCGTCGAGGAGGTCATCGAGGATCTTGTCGTCGAGGTACTCGAGCTCGATCTTCTCCCCGTTCCCGCGGGCCCTTCCTCCCCTGGACGAGCCGGCGGCGGCGGCAGACGACGACGACGACCCGCCGCCCCTGCTCTCCCCAGCGATCTCGCCGGGGAAGTTGAGCACGGCGGTGGCGCCGCGCTGGGCGAACGCCGCCCGGTCGTACGCCCGCGCGGCCTCCTCGGCCGTGTCGAACGTGCCGAGCCAGACGCGGGCCCCGCCGCGCTCCGGGTCGCGGATCTCGGCAGCGAACTTGCCCCACGGGCGCTTCCGGACGCCGCGGTACTTGGTGCCGCCGCCGCCGGCGTCCTTGTTGCCGTCCTCCGCCATGGATCCCCTCTCGATGAGCTAGCGTGTGGCGGTGATGGAGCTGCGTGCAGGGCGGTATAGTAGCTCGCTAGCGACCGAGAGCTGTGTGCATGTGTGCTGTGGCCTGCATAACGCACAGGGCTATTTATAGAGGCCAGACCCAGGTGTGCTGTCTGCTGCGGCAATACGTATACGTAGCTCTGTATAGACCGGTTGTATACTGCATGCATGTAGCCACGTACGTATTTTGACTCGACCGACCGTGTTACTAGCCTGCCGCGCGCAGAGCATAGACAGGCGTGTGGAAGCGCCGAGTTCAGACGGCAAATTAAACTTGAGAGGAAGTACAGTGAGTAGAATCAAGAGTCGGCTGATGCGCTCCACTGTACGAAAATATATTATGGTTTGCTAAAAGAGAAAAACTCTAGCAGGCATCCTTTCTCAGAGAGAGACACAGAGAGAGCATGATTGGACCGTTGAAAGTTCAAACTGCATGCTCATTCGCGCGCGCGGCCTTGCATGAAACAAACGGTGATATATTCGAGATACTTCTTCGAAAGGGACTGTATATTGTAGACTTGGTTTAATTTCTTTATCCTGGAGAGACAGATCGATCTTAGCTTATTATTTGCTTAAAATAAGAAGTTCCATATGTGTTTACCTTTCTTCTTAATTACTACTAAAGGACTTATTGAGCTGCTCTCGCATGGACTTCAATTAAAGAGCAACTAAAAATTACATATGTTTTAATAATCACAAAAAAGAAGAAGAGGAAGAATATCCTACATTCCTCAGTGAGCTTGGTTTTCAACTCCGTCCCAACATCAACACCGTCACTAGGCAACCCTAAACCGTGAAAACCAGTCACCTTTCCAACCTTGTGCTTCATTTAGAGTGGACTCGGCAATTTTTTCGTGGTTCAAAACTATTTTATCTCAAGTCCGAGTGTATCTATCTCTGTTCGGTTCATGAATTCAATACACGGCATGTGTCTAGTAAATGAATGAACATAAAAGAACATCATCTAACTATAATCGATAGCAGATTGACATAACCAAAATGAAATTAGTGGCCTATGAGACACCCAAATAATCCCTAGCACATCCGGAGAACCCATCAAAATGCATAGCCAACTCCCAACAAAACCTAGTTTTGGCAACGAAAAATAAACTAGGAAAAGGTGCATAACCACCTGAAATTTACTCATGGTTTATAAGACATCCTTTTAGCACAACCCTCAAGGAATTCCACCAAGGCATGGTTTTCTCCCCCTTTGTGCTTGTGACATAATGTCATCATGATTGATTTTCACTAATACGGCATAGTTCATGCCAAGTCAGTACTTCCAAATAAGTATTACAAGTCAATCGCCTGCTACTTTGATTCTTAGGCCCTATTTGGATACAAAGTTTTTTCAAAGCTTAGGAGAAATATAATACAGTTTTGAAAATGCTTTGATTTTGATATGTTTTTTTGAGGGGAGATTTTGATTTCTTTATACACTGGCTTTTCAAACAATATGGCATTCAAAATAAACAAGCCCTTAGATGTTACGTATTCACATAGGATGTGAAGGCAATGTAGATAAAATCAAAAATTAATTGCACAGTTTTGTTGTACTTTGCGAGACGAATCTTTTGAGCCTAATTAGTCAATGTTTGGACAATAATTCACAAATACAAACGAAATGCTACAGTTGCGCATTTATGACAAAATGCAAACTTTGTCACTCCCAATTTGGGAACTAAACAAGGCCATACAGGCATGCTGGATCAAGCCAAAAGGTGAGTGTTATCGTACATTCATGCCACATCAGGAAGAAAAAGAGCAAGTGTAGCTCAGCTTAATTATATATATGACGAGAGACAGGTTTTAGAGCCGGTATGGATGGGATGCTCTTAAGTAGCGTGTCAGTTTTGAGATCAACAGGAACGGAACTCCTGTAGGTATTCTCCTGGCTGTTACTAGAGACCAGCACAGTTCAGATCGGTTTTCTGGTTTCCTGAGGGTTCAGCTAAAAGCCGACAGGAATTATTTCAAAAAAAATATTTGTTGGTTCCTGTCAGCTATGGAATAAACCATTTTCTGGTAGTGATGCATGAGTGCTAGGTAGCTATACCTAAAGTATCTTTCTGACGAATTTTTGAAAAGGTGCAGAATCATAAACGTCTATTCATTTGTCCTTTTGAGAATCAAGTTAGATCAAGTGCCCCCGCGCCGGCGGTGGCTGCCGGTCGGCTGGCTAAAGCCGGGGCGGCGAGTGTGTTGACGTGCGGGGTGTGTGCATCTTTGCTTCCAAAAGCGAAAGCTGCGAGCGAGAGGGTGGAAGTGGACGCTTCAGCCATGACTAAACGTTGAATTTTCGCTGGTCCGATATGACGCTGAAAACGCTTTGTGAGCTGCTGCAGTTCCATCTGATCTCTGAACGAGGAAGGTTCAGCACACAGCAGTCCAGCCACTAGCAAACACGGCAACAGCGATCGAGGAATTTTGCTGAAAGTTTTCCTCGCCAGTAGATCGCTTTTCAGGTGTGAAACTGAAACAGAATAGGTGTATCTTGTGGCACTGCTGCATGAAAACAAGCGACTCCTTTCTGTCCATGCAAAACAACAGCACAAAAGGCCCTGCCGAGATTCGTTACCAGGTTCAGACTGACTTCAATTCCTCCGATGGTACGGATCGACAAATCAAAGGAGATTGGTACTCCGCTGGAGAACGAAGGGTGGATGCTTGACAAGGATCTTTCAGTTCGGATTGACTCCATCCACCGGAGAGACGTACGCCAAATCTAGCAGCAAGTCCATCACCGGTAGTTTAGTTGTTGTATTGCTCGCCTCTATCTACCTTCTTGGATCAGGGCAAGAATGGTGCGTTGAGCTTCATCCTTTCAAGGAACTGAAGCTGGTGCGCTTAGAGCCTGGGGGCCTGGTGATGATGCACCAAATCACATTCTGGCTGTTAGCAGATAGCCACCGATTCTTATCTCCCAAGTCTCACATACACCCCGACCACCTTAAGCCATCACCGGGCCGCCGAAAACAAAATAAAAAAGACGCTCCAAATCTTGTTATGACGAGAGGTGTGCATATAAACGAAGCCTTACCGCGAACTAAGTCCAGCGAGGCGTACACAAATTCCTACTCCCTCCATCCCAAATTACAACATTTAGTCATTCATCTTATTAAGAAAAAAGTTATGCTCAAAGTACTAAAATAAGTCATAAATAAAATAAATGATACTAACACCATTTTGGTGAATTGACAAACTTTGTGAAAAAAGTCAACAATGAATAGTAATTTAGGGTGGAGAAAGTATGACCCAAGTGGTGGCACCATGAGATGAGATAGTAGTGAGTCAGCTAGCTAGTTCATTTTCATATTCTAATTCCCCTACTTTAAAATCCGAAGGTATACTTGCAACCATAGCCACCATGCTTGATTTCATGCAACAATTTCGCGCCACCAAACAAGTGGCATCATGGAACATAAAACCAGCGCTTCTTGTAATATAATATGCAGCTCTCCTACCAGTTCATTTTAAAAAATAAAATAAAACCAGCGCTACATATTAAGCATCAACGACCTAGAAAAGGCAGCAGCCAAACCAATGGAGCAAAATTACATCAAGCCCTTTCACAATCAGCCTAAGGAAGACACTGCCTTCCAAGATTGCACTATGCAAACTTCCTAACCTGTGAAATTGTGGTGCATTGATATTCCTTCTCATGTGGGGTAGTCCTAAAATTTATTCTCTCTGGATAAAGTGAAAATTGTAAAAGCATAAGGTAGTATATAGCCCTTTTTCAAAAAAAAAACATAGGTGGTATATACCCTATGCCCTAGGCTCCAGTAGCCGTGACTTTGGCGATGCGGACGGACATGGCTTAACTTTTCCTCGGCTGGACTACTGGGCAATGATGTTCTCATGATTCGGCGGCTACGTCGGTATTGGGACGTTTGTGGCTAGGTAGGCAACTTCGTATGCATCCTAGATTTGGGATTGGATAGCCTGTCACCCTCCAGCCATTTTCTGGTGGCGCGCATGCAGCCACTTGCCGGAGGCGGAAAGGCGCCCGCCGTGTGCCTGCACCTCTTGATCAAGCGAGCTTTATCGTGTTCTGGTGTTGATGCACGGTCCCTTCAGAAGCATCTCAAGCAGGCGAGCTTGCGTCACTGAGTGCGTCGGGCCTGGTGTCTGTACAATTTATCATCTACGGACTATGGTGCTGGACAAATTCGACAAGAGTGAATATATGTTCGTAGTGTAGTAGTGTTAGTTATTACTATTGAGTTGTATGCACCGGTTCAACTTAAAAACTTAAAACGGTAGGGAAAGACAAGGCACCTAATGTGAAAAGTAGAAGATGGCTGCAATTATTTTATTTTAATTACACCCATTTGGATTTTAATTGGTGACCTCTGACTTTGATACGATATTGAGTTGCATGCACCAACTAATTCAGCATAAAAATTTAAAATAATAGGTAAATGTGAGCAATTCACTCTTACTTCAACAATTGCAATAAGAATCCATCATGAACTAAAAAGGAAAGGAATAAGAATTGAAGTGCGTAGCCGTAGTCATCCATGCTCGGCAAAAATTTGCATGGCCACTAACTACCTCCACAATGTCTCGCCTTGGTAAAAGCTTCCATTTCTTCTGTTTCCTTTTGTAGCAAACTGCATGTATGAGGGTGGTAGTAGCGATAGTAGGCGTATTAAAGACTGTCATTGGCATAATGTGTTGAATATATACTGAGAAAGAACTGAATATAGGGTATACAAATAGTACAAAACGTATCCTAGAAATGAGACAGAAACCAAATATTGTAATCCTAATGATTCCTATCACATGACAATTGCCATCACTGCCGGAAAACTCAGAGGCTTAATACTAATTGCATTTTAACCTGGTACTAATGTGAGCATTAGTATCGGACTTAACGGCTAGCCCCCGAGGAGCCCCTCGTGACCCCCTTTAGTACCGGGTGGAGGCTTCACCCAGTACTAAAGGTCATCCATTAGTACCGTGTTGAAGCCTCCAGCCGGTACTAATGTGCCTGAGAACCTTTAGTACCGGGTGAAGGCTTTGGGTGACCTTTGGTACCGGGTGAAACCTCCACCTAGTACTAAACAAGTACCTCCCCTCACACGTCGGCCCCCCTTCTCTCTCTCACCCCACACTCACCCTCCTCCCCACACGTACTTATCCGCTCGTCCCCCTCATCCGGCCCCACCGGCGCCTCTCTCTCTCTTCTTTTCCTCACCATGACTCCCGTCGCCGCCCCCCTCCTCTCCCCTCCGCTTGCCCCTCACCTCTTACATGTGTGAGGAGGGGCAGAGGCAAGAAGGGAGGGCGCGGTGAGGCGGTGAAGCGTCGGCAAGGCATGGCAGACCAAGGAGCGGCAGCGGAGCTCCGGCGGGAAGGAGCAGCAGCGGAGCTCCGACAGGCGTGGCGGAGCTAGGAGCGCATGGATCTTGGAGTAGTGGCCACCTCTCCCTCAGATTCGGCGGTGGCAGCAACCGACGGGCTGAGGAGCGGCGGCAGCGGCAACCGGTGGCGGTGGCTGAGCAGCGTAAGTACGCCGCCTCCCTCCCCCCCTTCTCTCTCTGGTGCAGAGCTCAGGTGCTGTGCGGCTGAGGCTCCAGCGCTCGGACGGACGGCGGCAGGGTGCGGTCGGGGCTCCAGTCGGTGGATTTCTTTTTTTATTTTTTAATACCCCTTTAATGCCGGTTATTTGACCCGGTATTAAAGGCTTTCCTTTAGTACCGAAGTAGCAATACTGCACTAGTAGAGAACTGACTTTCGATCCGCCCCCTTTTATCCCGGTTTAAAAGTGGCCCGGGACAAAAGGGGGTGCGCCGGGGTGCGGGAATTTGGAGGGGAGCATTAGTCCCGGTTGGTAATTGCAACCGGGACTAAAGGCCCCCCTTTAGTCCCGGTTGCAACGGCTAGCGGGGGGGCGTCGGTGGCGGGACCCTTTTATCCCGGTTGGATCCTCCAACCGGGATAAACTTCCAACCGGGACAAAAGGTGTTTCCTTTTGTCTCGGTTGGAGTTTTTAACCGGGATAAAAACTCATCCCCCACTATATCCCGAGATAGAGACTTTCTTCTTCCTCCAGCCCGAGCAGTCCAGCACATTGATAGAGAGCTGAGCTTCACCTACTCTCCGGTGGTGCCCAAGCAAGGGAGGTGCTGCCCGAAGTTTTTTCCCTCATTTTCGTGGGAATTTCACTCGGCCAACACAAGTAATGCGAAGGTTTGCTACTTCATCCTCGTGTTATGCTTTGATTTATTCTTTGGAGATGGAAAGATTATTTGCTACAATGTGATGATGAAGTAGAAAAATGGAGAGGTATTTTGAGCTAGAATGTGAGGGAGATTGATGTGTCATATATAGTATGCATTATTGCAGTGGTTTAAATCCATATGCTATCTTGTCTAGACGGTTTATCTTATCAAATTTAATATGGTTTTTTAAATCCATATACTTGTTGAACTTGCATACCGTGTTCATTTCGGCGAGAATGTTCTCCGCCGAGCAGCAACGTATGTCAAGAAGGAGGTTCGATTCTACGAGAAAGAGTGGATACGGACATCGTGACCGTGTCCCCTTTTCCGTAGCATCTAACCTCTTTCATGACGAAGTGCGGTGCCGCCCAGCTGAGGACATCCTCGCGAAATGAACACGGTCTTCAAGTTCAACAACTTCTGTAGTGGTAAGGAAAGAATTTTTGTACATAGATGACTTCTGCTACTTGTTGAACTTGCATACCGTGTTCATCTCTCCGAGGATTTTTTCCGCCGAGCAGCAACGTATGTCAAGAAGGAGGTTCGATTCTATGAGAAAGAGTGGATACGGACATCGTGACCGTGTCCCCTTTTCCGTAGCATCTAACCTCTTTCATGACGAATACCGGTGCCGCCCAGTTGAGGACATCCTCGCGAGATGATCACGGTCTTCAAGTTGAACAACTTATGCAGTGTTTGGGACTTTAATTTAAATGTGTATTTGGATCTTCATGTTGTTGTATTGTACCATGTTGTTTTGGATCTTTAATTGATTTTCACGCGTAATCCATTGTCAAGTGTAATCCATTTTCATGCGTAATACGATGCAGATGGACCGGCAATGGATGTATAATGCAGACAGGCGGAGCAAGGTGTTTATTGATGGCTTGCATTATTTTCTCGAAGTGGCAAAAGCGAACAAGCTAGAGAATGGGTTCGTATGTTGTCCATGCTTCCAATGCAATAACAGGAAGGAGTATTCAAAGGATTCCTGGGGGACTATTCACAGCCACTTGTTTAAATACGGTTTCATGCCTAACTATTTGGTTTGGACCAAGCACGGTGAACTAGGGGTTGTAATGGAAGATGGCGAGGAGGAGGAGGAAGATGACACCATTCCGGACTGGGTTGCAGGCCAAGCTTTTGCAGGTACTACAATGGGCGAGGCTGATGAAGATGAGTTTGCAGAAAATGACCCTACTGATGACCTTGGTCAGGTGATACGAGATGCATACAGAGATTGCGAAACTGAGAAGGAAGCAACAAAGTTGCAGCGCATGATAGATGATCACCAAAAATTGTTGTACCCAGGTTGCCAGCAGGGCCATAAAAAACTAGGTACGACACTAGAATTTGTGCAATGGAAGGCAAAAAATGGTGTGTCCGATAAGGCATTTCAGGGGATGTTGAACATTGTCAAGAAGATTCTCCCCGAGAATAATGAATTACCATACACAACATATGAAGCTAAACAGATTATTTGCCCTCTCGGATTGGATGTTCAGAAGATACATGCATGCCCTAATGACTGTATCCTCTATCGTGGTGATGAATACGAGAAATTGGATGCTTGTCCCGTCTGCGAAGCCCTGCGGTATAAGATCAGGCGAGATGATCCTGGTGATGTCGAGGGGCAGTCTCCCAAGAAGAGAGTTTCCGCGAAGGTGATGTGGTATTTCCCTATAATACCACGCTTGAAGCGCTTGTTCAGGAACAAGGCGAATGCTAAGTTGATGCGATGGCACAAAGAAGACCGTAAGGAAGATGAGATGCTGAGACACCCCGCAGATAGGGCACAGTGGAGATCAATTGATAGAACATTCCCAGACTTTGAAAGTGAAGCAAGGAACATAAGGTTTGGTTTAAGCACTGATGGATTCAATCCATTCGGTGAGTTGAGTAGTGGTCATAGTACTTGGCCTGTGACCCTTTGTATGTTCAACCTTCCTCCTTGGCTGTGCATGAAGCGGAAGTTCATTATGATGCCGGCGCTTATCCAAGGCTCAAAACAACCCGGCAACGACATTGACGTGTACCTAAGGCCGTTGGTTGATGACCTTTTACAGCTCTGGAAGGAAGAAGGTGTACGTGTGTGGGATGAGGATAGACAAGAGATCTTTAATCTACGAGCACTGTTGTTCGTAACCATCAACGATTGGCCTGCATTGAGTAACCTTTCAGGACAGACAAATAAGGGATATCGGCATGC
>NC_028458.1:18193940-18354864 GCF_000263155.2 Setaria italica | reverse complement strand
ACTGTACTCCCTTCTACCCCCCGCCAGTTCCACACTTAGCGAAAATTTCGCAAGTCCCGCGCTCTCCGCCGTCGCCGCCCGTCCGCCTCCCTCGCCGGCCGCCGCCGTCGTCGTCCCCCATTGCGCCGTTGAAGTCCCGCATTGCGCCGTCGTCGTCCCCCGGCCGGCCCTCCTCGATCCCCTTCTCGTCCGTCGACGGGCCCAGCCCCCGGCCACCTCGTCGCCGGCTGCATCGCCCCGGCCCTCGTCGTCGGCTCGTCGCCCCTCGTCGCCCCTCGTCGCCGTCCCTTGTAGCCGCCGTCGTCGTCTTCGCCTCGGCCGCCGTCGTCCCGCCGTCGTCGTCTTCGTCCTCGTCGCCGCCCCGGCCGCTGTCCCGCCGTCACGCCGCCCGGCCGCCGCCCAGCGCGCGAGAGGTCTGCCGCGCCGGCCGGTGCGCCGGGAGAGGGTTTTCTTTTAATTTTTAATTTTGTTTTTTTTAGATGGAATTGTAATTTTGTTAAGTTAGATTTTTAGATTTCTAATTTTGTTAAGTTAGATTTTTAGATTTCTAGTTAGTTTGTTAAGTTAGATTTCTAGTTAGCTTGTTAACTACCGTCCCGCCGTCATGATCGCCGCCGTCCCGCCGAGTAGCTACCGTGAGAGCCGCCTTGTAGCCGTCGTGATCGCTGCCGAGTAGCCGCCGTGATCGCCGCCGTCCTGCCGCCCATCACAACGTAGTAGGCACCGCCCGTGGTTCCGGTGAACCGCCTCCGCCGTACCGCCGCCCTGACCGCCGCCGTCCCGCCTCCGCCGCCCTTATCGCCGCCGTAGAAATTCGTCAAAATTCGTAGAAATTCGTCAAAATTCGTAGAAATTCGTAGAAATTCATAGAAAATCGTAGAAATTTGTAGAAATTCATAGAAATTCGTAGAAATTTGTATAAATTCATAGAAATTCATAGAAATTCATAGAAATTCATAGAAATTTGTAGAAATTCATAGAAATTCATAGAAATTTGTATAAATTCATAGAAATTCATAGAAATTTGTATAAATTCATAGAAATTCATAGAAATTCATAGAAATTCATAGAAATTTGTATAAATTCATAGAAATTCATAGAAATTTGTATAAATTCATAGAAATTCATAGAAATTCATAGAAATTCATAGAAATTTGAAGAAATTCATAGAAATTTGTATAAATTCATAGAAATTCATAGAAATTTGTAGAAATTCATAGAAATTTGTATAAATATTCCGGACTTTGTACGATTCATGTTATTTTATGATTTCATTATATACATGTATGATTCCGGACTGTCATTATATACAAATTTGTATTAAGACGATTTCATTATTTTATGATTTCATTATATACAAATTTGTATTAAGACGATTTCTATGACTGTCATGTATGATTCCATGTATGTTTCCAGCAATAGTTGAAATGGCAGACGATGAGACCGCAAGGTATATCATGGAGCAGATAATCGCTGGTGATGGTAGTGGCGACAACGTTCCACTATCATACACGGATGAAGAGGGCACCCAGGCGGACATGTTCCTCAACATGTCTGCCGATGGGAATGAAGAGCAACAGCCGCAGCAACAACTTGCCGTGGCGGAAGGTTCCGGCGAGGTATATACAACCATTCTTGTATTGTTTCACGCCACCGCTACTACTACGTACTAATTAACGAATCTTGAACTGTTAGCCCTCCGGATCGACACAAGGGCAGAAGACCCGAGGTCGTACAAAGGTGATGGAAGGGAGGCTTGTCATCACCGAAGTTACAGAAGAGGGCAAGCCGGTTGCACCCGAGAAAGTAGCAAGAAGTACGTTAGTCAAATTGGGGCAATCGTCCGGGACAACGTGCCTATCAGCATCAGAGAATGGAAGGGCAGAAGCGATAATCCGTACGCCCTTCCAGAGACAGAAAAGAATATGCTGTGGGAAGACGTGAAGAGACATTTCACATTCCCCGAAGGATATAGCGAGAAGGATGTCAAAGCGTGGACACTTAAGAAGATGGCTACTCAATTCCAGACATTCAAGAAGATGCTGGACACCCACTACATCAAGAAGGGCAAAACTCCAGACTTCAACGCGTGGCCCAAGTTGAGGGACCACTGGGATGCATTTGTTGAATACAAGAGGAGTGAAGAAGGTGTGAAAAAGATCACGACCAACATTGCAAATGCTAGTCAGAAGGGCTACCACCATCATTTGGGGCGAGGTGGGTATGGCTCAGCAATTCCCAAGTGGAGAAAGATGGAACAAGATCTGATCGAACGGGGAATCATACCTGCAACTATTGAATGGCCCGAACGATCAAAGAACTGGTACTACGCTCATGGAGGCTCCCTAAGCCAAGAGGATGGGACGCTGATTTTCAATGACAGAATACGTGAGAAGGCCGAACATCTCATGAAGAACATTGAAGATTCCAAGGCTGGGAGGTTGAGGGTGTACCGAGAAAATGATGAGCTCACATTGGCCCTCGGTAATCCAGAGCACCCAGGACGTTGCCGGGGGTTCGGGGTGGTTCCGTGGAAGTTCGCTTTCCGAGGCGACAGCGCCTCTTACAGAAGCCGGAAGCGAAGAAAGGAACAGATGAAGGAGAGCTGGCGGCAGATGCTAGAACAAAGAATGATGGATGAAATCAATCGGCGGGTGGCCGACGCAGTTGCGGAGTTGGCGCAATCTGGAGCAATGCCGAATCCTCACACCGCCAGCCCTTCTCAACGCCTCGGGAGCAGTTGTGCTTCTACAGGGGTCCCCGATGCGCAGACGCCTAGGTTACCCGTGGAGGAGCAACGGTTCCCCGTGGATGCCATCACGCAACGGACCTCATGTGAGCTGCATGCACCGGTCGGCAACCTCACTATTAAGGTATACTTATACATAATATTTATGCAATCTTGTCAATTGATCCAGGCCTCGAGATCGGAGTTCAACTTGTTTACTTCTACTATATGTACAGGTAGCGTACGGGAGTGCGTTACCAACGCTGGCAGGACAGAGCAGTCATGGCATGGACATTCCAACAGGCTACGCCAGCGTCTGCGTCGAGCAAATAGTAGATGCCCAGTATGAAGGTCTAGAGCTCGACTTCCCGGGAGGCGACGGGGAAAAGACATTGGCAGATGCGCTTCATGGGATCATTCTATGGAAGAAACGCTACATCATTATTCCCCGCACGGAGCCATCTTCTCAGACCTCAAGACCGCTCCCCGTAGATCCCGAGCAGCGACCTTCTCCTCATACCTCGAGACCGGCATCTCCTGCTCTAGGATCGTCGCTTCCATCTATATCAAGGTCTCCATCTCCACCACATCCTGGTGCTGGGAGCGACGACGACAATAACAACACCCCTCCCCGATCACCGTCGCCGGCACCAAGAGCGGCCCCCTCGAAGGAACCTGTAGCACCACTCAAGAAGTCATGAGCACCGCCTCCCAAGCAAAGACAGCCTCGAAAGAAGAAAACAAAGGTCGACCCTGAAGTGGCTCGCAAGGAACGCTTTGAGGCAATGTCTCATGCGGAACAGTGGGCAGAAATCCAACGAGAGGCCAGTGAGTGGTTCAAGAAACAAGCCGAGTTAAAAAAGGCAAGGGAGATGGAGCCACCGCCAGTAAGTCGGCGGGATTTAAACTTTTTTATCAGGATGGAGGAAGGAGCCAAGAAAAGGATACCACTCTTGTCAAACTATGAACGGGCTCTAGTAAAGGCTGATGAAAAGGATAAAAGAAAAGGAAAATCATCCTCCAAAGGTCCAGTCCCCGACCTTAGCCATTTATCAAAAAAAGATGCTCAACGGGTAAAAGCAATGCCCTTGGATCAACAAGCAAATATATTGAAATTCATGGAAGAAACAGGTCTGGGACTTGATGAATGCATAGGGCAAGTCGAGACGCCAACTGCACCGCCCCCTGAGCCGAGATGGCCTTATGAGCTAGGCAAACCTCTAGTGAAGCCTTCAATGCTACGGAAGCTGTCAACAAAGATGTACGAATTCCATCAATGGTACATGACGGCATCCGCCAACTCGAGGGAGATGATCGGCATGAAGGTAAAACCGATAGATTTTCACGGTGAAGGGGAGAAAGTGCTGTGGCTAGACTTCAAGGATATATACGAAGTGTACCATCATGATGCCCTGGACGTCTCTCTGATCAGCGCTTGGATTCTGTAAGTGTCCGTTTATTATCTCTACATGTAAATTTTGGCGTGCGTCACCGTACTAACTTCATCTTCCATTTCATGTAGGATGCTAATTCAGACATGCCGCCGAGAGGCGTACCTACATGTAGGCTTCATGGATCCATCTGTAGTTAACCAACAACAGATACAATTAGCGCCGGAAAAAACCTTTGCGGAAATATACAATTTCCTACACAAACAAACATTCAAGGATTTCATACTACTTCCATACAACTTCAAGTAAGTGTGTGTATACCGTCTACTTTCGATGTCTTTTTCCTTATCTCTACATGTTAGTTAGCTCTAATATGCATGAACATTTTACGCACGCAGCTTCCACTGGATCCTTATTATAATTGAGCCTGAAAGAAGCCACGTCACTGTCTTTGATTCGTTAAGGAAAGATCCGGTGGACTACCAAGAATTGCAAGACATGCTAGGCTTGTAATAATTCTGGACCTTTATCTCTATGCAAAAATTTATTTCCTAAATTTTATCCCTGTTACACTATGTCATTCATTATTCTAATCCGCAGCGCATGGAAACAATTCATAAGGACACACAAAGGTCCATTCAAAGAAAATCTTACATGGAACACAGACTTCCCGGTACGTATGAAGTCTGCACATTTATTACATTGTATAACACGAATAGTTCATAACTTATTTTTTTTCCGCACTGAAGTGCTTAAGACAGGAACCCAGAAATAATCTATGTGGCTACTACATCTGTGAGCACATGCACAGTTTTTCGGGACCCAAGGGACCGAAGATGACGCCGCACAACTTTAAAGTACGTAAAATAAATATATTACTAGTTAATTATTTTCTAGCTCCTTATATGTATTTGTTCATGTAACATTCACAAATTTCCAAATTATAGATGTCAAATATTCAACAAGGACTCTTGAAGGAAGAAAGAGTAGCGGCAATATGTGAAGGTCTCATTGGATTCATAATGGACGAGGTGGTAGATCCAAGAGGAGAATTTTATTACAATGGACGACAATTAGACACTCCTCTCAGCAACACCATGACGGGAAGATCGTAGGAAGATACTTTGATTTATTTGTATATATAATACGCGCTAATTATGATCGATTTGTACTAAGCTAGTTGAATTGTGTATATGAATTGTGTATAAGGATTGTGTATAAGGATTGTGTATATATATAGTAATTGTATAATTACAAATCCCATTCGTTTAAATACTAGTTGATTTCGTTCTAAAAAATCTCAACTACAAGGTTAACAAATTAAAAGGGCCGCGGTACTACTATACGTATACGTGATGCATGCATGAAAAATTCAGGCGTCACCAGTGCCATGCAAGCGCAATTTAGTCCCGGTTGGAATTGAGCCGGGACTAAAGGGACCCCCTTTAGTCCCGGTTGGTGACACCAACCGGGACTAAAGGGGGACCTTTACTCCCGGTTAAAAGACCCGGGACTAAAGACCCCCCCCTTTTGTCCCGGTTGGTTTATCCCGGATGGATATCCGAGAGATATGCACCCTACCAACCGGGACTAAAGGTCAATTCTCTACCGGTGCTGGTTGCACAACTGGTACTAAAGGGAGGGTTAGGAACCGGTACTGAAGGTGCTTTCTCCAGCAGTGCATGATCATCAAGATATAACCCCTAGCATCCCCATATTTGTAGTTCGTGAACAATCACGGGAGAGGAAACCAAACGCGTGAGGAATATCCAGCTAACACCGCTCCGGGCAAGTGCTGGGGATAGTTGTGGCATGGTGAATATCATGAATCCTACGAGTTGTTCAGGAAAAGTGGAACCACTGCTTGGTGATGTCGAGCTAGGTAGTCAAGGCGCAAAGTGTAGATGCGCTTGATGTTTCCAAAGTAAGGGTGTGATAGTCGTGGTAGTCGCACATACATGCGCAAATGGTACATATATTTCCCAACCACCTAATCGACCGAAGATGGTTGGATAATGATTCAAAGCTCTTTTTTTAGATATTCAAATATTTTCTTAGATATCATATACCAATTTGAATATTTTTTTTTGGATATTAGGATTCAAGTACAAGAGGGCAATATCCATCGCATGTTAGATATCCGACCGGATAATTTGAAATAATTGGGTTGGACATAGGATTCAGATAGTTGCAATAGATATCCATAAAACATCAACTGTAGGCCCCATTCGATTGAGCCTAAGATGAGTTCCAGCCCCAAATTAAAGAGTAAGTGAAGTAGAGTTTTTTTATTTCCTTAAAGTATTTATAAGTAGAACTTACGAACTAATAAGTTTAAATTCTAATTAACTTCGCTATGATATTATAATAGATTGAAAATAAATCTAAAAATCTAATTGATGATCAGGCTAATGTCTAAGTTTTCTCAATCAAATACAAGACGGTGATATCGGTTGCATATGATTCTCTATTGCACCTATGGGTGCTGAAGGGCTCTCTAATTTAGCTTAGAAAATTTAAGGATCGGACTCAATAAGGATCAAGGGCCGGGCCATAATATTATATGATTTTGAACTAAATAGAAGGGCTGAGTTAGATTGTGAAGGAATCACGAGGGCCACGATCCATTACCACCCCTAATTGCACCCCTATAGCACTTGCACACACCATGGCCTGGTGCCGTGGAGTCGAGCACAATGTCACACCCGGTTTTAAAATAAAATTAAGTGCTACCTATATGTACGCCAGAATCTAGTTTCATACGTATAGTGACATCATAAGTGAATAACAGCAACAATATCATGTAAAAAACAAGAGAGTATATCTGAGATTTACGCTTAATCCTAGAAACAAAGGCTCCAAACTTCATAGGCAATCGACTGGGGGCTGCGTATGCCTAGAACTCAGTATCATCTTTAGAAAACTTCACACGCATTCCTCTTCTGAGCAGCAGTAAGCAAGGGTGAGTACACTTATGGTTGGTACTCAGCAAGGCTACAAGAAATAACTAGAATAACGATTTAAGTCCATCTTCAAGTTCAATTATCATGTGAGGGTCCAGGTCGCTCTTGACCGTGAGCACGACTGATATATCAATTTTACACTCTGTAGAGGTTGCACATCTTTACTCACAAGTCGCATAAAAGTTCAGAAGGACTTTAGACCCAACCATGCTGTGCTGATTAGGCACTCATCACACTACCGAGGTGTGACTGCATAGGTACGCTACGAGACCTTTACAAAGATTCCCTAGTAAGAATAGCTTGCTAAGGTTTCATGATCAGCGCAATGCATAAACCTCTCTAAAACTGCGAAGCTACCATAGAGCAGATCAGTTTGACCCTCTTGCCCCTTTCAGGTAAAGCTATCACAAACTAGAGTTTCTTATTAATTAGCCAATACCAGAGCCATATAGTTCTTGTGGTTGCACTGTTTTCCAGGGTGGTTCTTCATGTTCCAATTAATGCATGGTATTCTTGTAAATAAGCATAGATAGAAGGATAGTTAGGACACTTGCCTTTCTCCAAAGAATAGTTACTCTTACTGCTCCTCAGCTCTTGCTCTCTTGAAACTCTTAATCTTCAAATCTTTCGAACAGCGATCCTTCTACTCAAAGCAATCACCGGCATAAACATACAAGTAAACAAACAAGCACAACTAAGAATAGTACAGCAATCAAAAGAAAAGCTTTAAAAGAGCATACTAAAGGATAGAGCTCGATTCTAGGATCACGCGAACGCAAGGAACTAAGGTTAAAATGGTACAGCTATCAAGAGATTTGGATTATAAAAGAAAAGACAAGAGCTACATGCTTCATTTATTTTAGTTGAGAAAAAAATGTAAAGAAATTTCAGAGAAATATCCTTAGTTGGAATTAATTAAGTCATATTTACGTATGAAAAGACGATGTAAAGCTTAGTCCAATTTTATTTATAAATATTTTAAGTACAATTTTAAGAAAATTAAACATTTGATTTTAAAAGCAGCATGTAAAAGCATCTAAGCGTATAACCTTATGATTTGGATTGAACTAACCAAATATAATTAAAAATACATTTATATTCATATTAGTCAAATTAATATTTAATAAAGAAAAATTGAGATATAACCTATGTAGCTTTTATTCATCAAACGAATTAAATAAACATTAATCAAATTAAGTTTAATTTATAAAAAGCTGAGGTATATCTCCAATTAGTTTTTAATTGGAAGATTTGTTTAAATAAGCATTAGTCAAATTAACATTAGTTATGAAAACACGAGGTTGAACTCTAATTAGATTTTAATTAGAAAAGCAAGTATATAAGTACTTAATCATATTAATATTTTGAACAAATTAAAAAATAGAGAATATGATCAACAGTGCTTCTAATGGGTAATTGAAGTTGATATAAATCTAACACAATAAGAACAAGGTTAAACGGAGGTAAAAACGTGGAATCTATGAGCTAAACAAGGTTGAAAGGACCTAAACAGAACTAACTATAGATCTGAAGGGTTAGCAAAGAAGATATGCAAGATAAAGTTAATAGTGCTCGCAAAAATCCAAAAGGATAGGGTTAGATCTGTTAAAGATCATGGCTTGGGCTAGGTTGAAAGAATCTAAGAGATCTAGGGGGTTATCTGGGAAAGGCTCAAGACACAGGAAAACTTCTAAACATTAGAGGATCTTCCAGGGGCCAGATTGCAAAAGTTCGGAGCTTTTGCTCCCACAGCGGACGACGGTCCTAAGCGCTCCAATCGCCAGTGCTCCAGCGACCCTAGGCTTTGGCTGGCTAGTGGATTAGAGAGAGGAGATGGAAGGAAGCTCGCAGGGTGACTCACCGGCGGTGGGAGTGGACGGAGACGGAAGGAATCGACAGAATGGTGTCGGCGGCCGGCAGCTTCGGTCTTCACGCGGGCGGGCGCTAGCACTCCGATGGAGAAAGAGTGGCAACGGGGCCTGTGGGATGCATGCGGCTCGATGTTGCGGTTTTCCATGTGGTGCCAGCTCCCTCCAGCGGCCGTCGAACGCGATGAATTGGCCAGGGAAGTCTGTGGTAGTGCGTGGGTTTCAAGCGAGCGTGTGGCACTTTGGCATCTAATCGAAGGTGGCGGCCAGCGGCGCATCCCCTACTCGACTTCGTGGACCTCATGGTGGCGTCGGCCTGCTTTGGCTATGCCCCTAGCGGCGAATCGAGTGGAAAGGTGGCGACAACCCGGCGAGCTTTGGCGGACGATGGCCACGTGGTGCCAGCTCCCTTCGGCGGCCGTCGAACATGATGAATCGGCTGCGGAAGTCTGTGGCAGTGCTCTGCTCCTCCGGCTTGGCGGCGGTGGGCTTCAAGCGAGCATGCAGCGCTCCAGCGTCTAATTGAAGGTGGCGGCCAATGGCGCACTCCATGCTCGACTTCGTGAACCTCATGGTGGCGTCAGCCTGCTCCGGTTGTGCCCTTGGATGGCGAATCAGGCGGAAAGGCAGTGACAACCTGGCGAGCTCTGGCGGACGATGGCCACATGGTGCCAGCTCCCTCCGGCAGCCGTCAAACGTGATGAATCGGCTGGGGAAATATTTGGCAGTGCTCTACTCCTCTGGCTCGGCGGTGGCGGGCTTCAAGCAAGCATGCGGCGCCCCGGCGTCTAATCAAAGGCGATGGTCAGTGGTGCACCCCCTACTGTACTTCGTGGACCTCATGGTGGTGTCGGCTTGCTCCGGCTATGCCCCTAGGCAGCAAATTGGATGGAAAGGTGGCGACAACCCGGCGAGCATTGGCCGACGATGGCCACGTGGTGCCAGCTCCCTTCGGCGGCCGTCGAACGCGATGAATCGGCCGGGGAAGTCTGTGGCAATGCTCTGCTCCTCCGGCTTGGAAGCGGTGGGCTTCAAGCAAGCGTGCGGCATCTAATCGAAGGCGGCGGCCAGTGGCGCACCCCTTGCTCGACTCCGTGGACCTTATGGTGGCGTCGGCCTGCTCCGGCTATGCCCCTGAGCGGCGAATCGGGTGGAAAGGCGGCGACAACCCAGCGAGCTCTGGCGGACGATGGCCACGTGGTGCCAGCTCCCTCCGGCGGCCGTCGAACGCGATGAATCGACCGGGGAAGTCTGTGGCAGTGCTCTACTCCTCCGGCTTGGCGGTGGCGGGCTTCAGGCGAGTGTCCGGCACTCCAGCGTCTAATCAAAGGTGGCGGCTTGTGGTGCACCCCCTGCTCGACTTCGTGGACCTCATGGTGGCGTCAACCTGCTCCGGCTGTGCCCCTAGGCAGCGAATCGGGTGGAAAGGCGACGACAACCCCGTGAGCTCTGTCGGACAATGGTGAGCAGCGCTGTGCGAGGATGAAGGCGAGGCACGAGCGGTGCAGCTGAGCGCAAGGCTCGGGCACTTGCTCTTTTATAGATGCATGGCCCGAGGTTCACCGGGGTGCGCACGCGAAGATGGCGGCGGCGGCGCACACCGTGTCTGTGCTAAACTTGGTGTTGGGGCCGTATGGGCTAGGCGGGCTTGCGGCTGGGTCGACCGGGGTGGCTCGGCCCCACAAACTCGACCTGATAGGAATAGGATAGTTATTCCTTTTTATTTTCAGAAATATTTCCAGTGTAAAGATAAATCTAGAAAAATCTAGATAAATAAATAAAGCCATGAAAAATACTCTGAAAATCTCAAAAGTTCCAGGAAAATTCCTAGAGAGATATTGGGATACGAGGAGTCCAAATAAAATACTTGGAACTCGTAAAAAAATAATTTAGAGCTTTCTAATAAATAGATTTAGCTCTAGAAAAATGAAAATAAATTCCAAAAAAAGATGGAAAATTTTGAGAAGGACCTGATCGTCGACTCAATGCATTTTAAATCCTTTTTGCACTCAAGAAACACAAAGATGCATTGACATGAATGCAATACACACAGAACAATCTTGTTTAATATTTTTAAAAAAAACAACCAATTGTTTTCCTACACTAAATTTTCTGTTAAGAAAATAAATGTTGAAAAAATTTTAAAAATATGAGAAAATTATTTTTAATTGTTCTTTGTAATCACATTCTGAAATTTAAAAATTTCAGGGTGTGACACACTTTATGGCTAATGAAAAATACGGTGACATTTGAGCCAGCGAAAGGGTCCCCTGTACGAGGAGAAGACGAACAAAACGAGGAGTTGCAATGACGACAAGATGTGCGTGTGGTGTGGTGTCTGACAGGCCATGCATCTCGCCTGAAAGATTTGTTTCTACAACTGAACCGGCTCATCTCTGTTTTGTGCAGAAAAAAGAAACAAAAGGCACATCTCCATTTTGTGAAAAAGGGGGGAAATACAGCAAAAGGACTGAGCTAGTTTTGTGAAAAAAGAACATGCCTGTGTTATGGAAAAAAAAAAGAGGGTTAAATATAGCAAAAAGCTCATCTCTGCTTAAAAAAACCTCAGCACCGTTTGTTGAAAAAAGGTGCAGAATATATACTAAAAAGCAGCTAATTTTGTGAAAACAAATACCGGTGTTATGAAAAAGGGAACAAAAATATAGAAAACAATTATAAAAAGAGCACGGCTCGGCGAGTTTTTTGAAATAAAAAACAGACCGGTGTTATGATAAAGGGGGGCAAAAACGTAGCAAATAGCTCAGCGTCGTTTTGTACAAAAAAATAGCAAAAGAAATGCTCCCGGCGGGGCTAAATTATAGCAAAAGGCTCGGCGAGTTTTTTGAAATTAAAAACAGGCCGGTGTTATGAAAAAAGTGGGCAAAAATATAGCGAATAGCTCAGGGCCGTTTTTGTACCCAAAAAACAAAAACCAAAAAAAATTGCTCCCGGCGGGGCTCGAACCCGCGACCTTCGGCTCATAAGACCAACGCTCTAACCAACTGAGCTACGGGAGCTTCTTGTTCAAGATAAAACAACATTGATCCATATTCATTGACACACGCTGTCCAGTCCATCCGCACAATGCGCGAGTATTCATTGCAAGACACCTGAATGTACCAGTTTCTAAGACCCTCACGTTTGGGAACACCGAAAATGGGTGCATTCCTTGAGTTTCAAATGCATTGGAGGATGGTGACACAACCCACATCAACCCACAATTCTCTCAGGAGGTGCTGAGCTGGGCTGCTAATCTCCCACAGTGACAGTATTCATAGATGGTTGTTATCGATGGCAACCCAAGCTGTGAATAAGATGTGATTTTGATTTTCTAACACAAAGATGCACCGCTCGCAGTTGGATTCCTCTAGCACGCATATGTTCATGTGATGGGGATGGTTTGTGAGATCAGGCGAGCTTGTATAGGAGCCAAGAGAAAATTTGATCTTAAATGGAGGTCGGTGTCCTAGATGCATTGAGCCACAGGGTTAGTGATGCCGTGTCATGCAGAAGTGGGCTTTGCCCTTTTTATGAATTTGCTAGGGATGGTGACATTAAGGGGAAGGCGGATATGAATATTTTTGCAAAGAAAGTAAACAACGAAACACCAAAGAAACTGATGCCGAAACTTATGTGGCAGCCTCCAGAGGATGGTTGGATAAAAATCAATGTAGATGGCAGCTTTGTTGAGGCGACGGGACAAGCTTCATCAGGTATCGTCATCCGGGATTATTTAGGACATGTGCTACTCTCCTCCTGGAGGTATTTGTTCCGTTGTTCCTCAGCAGCAGAAGCAGGCCTGTCACTTGCCGTGCGATGGATAGAAAGCCCAGCAATTTTAGAGTCTGATTCCTAAAATTGTCTCGCAGCTCTTCCCAAGCAAGAAATTGACGGCTCTTTACATGCAATCTGGGTTGAAGAATGCAAGGCAATTATAAGATTGTTGGGAAGTGTTAAGTTTCCAAAGGCCAATAGAGAGCAAAACAAAGTAGCACATGAGCTAGCACAACATGCTAGGCGTGCCTGTACCTCGGCTGTTTGGCTAGCAAACGTTCCTGATTGTATACATCGTTTTGTACTTGAAGACTGTAAGGCTAACCAATCATAACTAATAAAGCTCTCTATTTTTCTCGCAAAAAAAATGAATTTGCTAGGGATAGGGGTGGTTAGAGAGTGAGAATCGGAGCATAAGCGGGAATTCCTATCACGGCATCTGAGTTCCTGTAGCTCGACAGTGGAAGCTTGGGTGAGACAATACCGACAAGAAAGCAAGAAAGGTCTCGTTAGATTCAAGGATCCAAGCCATTTGTCGAGTTAGATGGAAGAAGGTGGAGCACCCACCCGTCAACCGGAGACAATGGTGGGCTGCGCGCAGGAGTTCCTCTTGAATAAGACTAGAACATAACACGCGCGTTGCGCGCGCTATCATGATTGGAAGGTGAACACCAAAACTATAATGGCTCTAATCATGCATCATATAAGAAAGAAGAAAAGAATCCCTCTCGTTCAGACACCAAATAAGATGCAGGGCTAAATAAGTTACCTTATCTGAATAAGCTACACCAAGATTTACCATTTTTTTACTACTGTACTTGTGAAGCTAAAGCAAATAAACCTGTCCAGTTAAAGCACAAATTAGATGAGAAAGGTCTAAAATCAATAATAAAACCTCATTATTATAGGCAAAAGGACCAGGATCTAAAAACAATCTAGACATGCTTGCCGAAGCAAAAGTTCCAACTCACATAATGAACAGGGGCACAAAGAATACATGGATTTCTAACCACACAACACATCATGCGCATCTGCATGTATTTTATCATACCCATGGTGAGCAAATAAACGCAACCTAGTCAGCATACACCTCAACTTTCCCTAATGACGGACATCACCCGATCTCAGGTCACCGACGCCATGACCGGCTACCCACCTCTGCAATAACAGGAAACGAATCACAGATTAGGTCAAGGCATAGCATATCCGATGCAACAGAAAAGAAGTGAAATACAACAAAGGGCAGGGGCTCACGGATCTGCAAGGTTTGGTTTGGGAAGGATAGAGGTGCAGGCAGGAACAACGGTAAGCAGAGATGTCGCTAGGGCTTGAGACTGGAGCAAGGAGGAGGAGAGGAGCGCACAGATAAGGAGGGGGTACTTATCTCGGTGGAGGCAGGAGGCGGGAGGAGAAGAGCACGCCTGCTCGCTGCCATGACTGGACGGCACGGGCTCCCAACTGCGCCGACGGGACAGCCCTCGACACCGGCAGGGAGAGAGGGCGCCGCGGCGCCGCCTGCGCACCCCGGCGAGGCGATGTACCCGATTGGAGAATCTGAGCAGGTCTCTCCATGGCTATCCAATCCTACCTCCTCATCCCCTTCTCTCCCCATCTTTTTGCTGCAGCACAGCCTCCAGCCGCAGCCCTGCCGCTGCTACCGGGCCCAAGGACAATTGAGGCCCACCTTTCAGCTACGTAAACCCAGCAGAGCCGGTACACGCGGAGTAAAGGGTCCTGTACCGTCGCCTCCCCCACCGCTCGAGGAGGACGCCTGAGGTTTCCCAGACGAAGAAGCTGACAGCGGGACATATCATTTTGCGGGGCCACCAGTCATCAACTGGTGAGCGGTGAAGATGAGAATCGAGGGAATCCCGCGCGGCACTGTTTCCTTTTTCGGCGTAGGCATGGTGGAGACCGAGAGATCGTCCTTGGTTTGATTTTTCAGCGTGGGTGGGTGAGAGCCTGAACACAGCGCGGGCCCAAGTGGCAGTTTCACAGAGTTCACCTGCTGCGGTCGCTCTGGCGCGCTGGAGGAAAAGATTTTGGGTGACGTGGCTGCACGCCGCTTGCCCGCCGTACGCGTGAATCGCTCCGGTGCGAGGGAGGGGGACAATGGTTGTTTTGCTCTGATTACATCAGAACATTGGGGTTGAGGAATATATGAACAAATTTAATGAGGGCACAATGGTTGGGCGTTTCAAAATCATTGATCCTAAACCACGCTCCCATCAAGGAAAAGGCACACACGTTCCTAGGCAGCTAGGCACTAGGAGTCATTGCACCTGTCCGTGCATGTGCATAGTGCCCTCGTGCACGGTGACGATGCATGTTGTCAACTAGGAAGTCGACGTGAATACGGGGTGTGTGGTACGAGCTAGGGCTACATCCCACGTCCGGATCCTAATTAGGAGGACTAAACATGAGCTAATTATAAAAAAAAACTGCAGAACCCCTATACTAATTCGTGAGACGAATCTATTAAGTCTAATTAATCCATCATTAGTAAATGGTTACTGTAGCACCACATTGTCAAATCATGGACTAATTAGGCTTAATAGATTTGTCTCACGAATTAGACTCCATCTGTGCAATTAGTTTTATAATTAGACTATATTTAATACTCCTAATTAGTATACAAACATCCGATGTGATAGGTACTAAAGTTTAAGAGTGTGTTCCCAAACATCCCCATATATCACAAGTTCATTAACGACTTCCGAAGCTTTGAAAAAAATTCCAGAAATTTCGGAACTTCTCAAATTTCTGAAGAAAATTTCGGATTCTCCGAAGATTAGCAACTTCTCAAATTTCTGAAGAAAATTTCGGATTCTCCGAAGATTAGCAACGAATCACTAGCACCCTATGCAATGCTTGGCCAAAAATAAATCGAAAAAAATAGATTAAGCAACAGGGAATACTAAGCCTGAAATACCATATGCAAGACACTACCAGAACTCCCCGGTTTCCCTATAGCTTGAATTCCTAGGGAAATGGTTGAAAACAGTAGGGGAATCTTTTCCCTACAGATTTTTCTTATGGAACGCTTCCTAGGGAGAAATTTGACGGGAAAGAGAACATTGCCCTAGAAATTCGACGGGAAAGAGAACATTGCCCTAGGACGCGCAGAGAAACCGTAGGGAATGTTTCTTTCCCTAGGATTTTAGTTCCTAGGGGAAGTTTCTGACGTGGCACTGGCTATCCTACGTGTAAAGGTGACATGGCAAGAAACATTCAAATACATATGTTTCAATTTAAATACTAATTTTAAATGGGAAGGTATTTTCTGCATTATATGCATGTACATTGCAATCTTATAGTGAACCGCACAGGAGCACCGCTGCGCTTGAGCTGCATCCACTGTTGCGCCGCATCGCTCCTCCCATGCTAGCTCAATGGAGCCTGCGCGAGGTAGGGATGCGCTCCGCCCGCGCGAGGTCGCTGGAGCCGCATGCGCCACAGACAGGATGCGCTCCACGCCTCCACCTGGCAAGCCTCCGCCAGCACGAGTTCCCAATCTGGATATGAGAGGAGGGAAATGAGAGATCGAGAGATGCACGAGAGATAGGAGGGGGAGTGGGTAGAGCATTTATGTGTTTTTGCTATATTTTCAAATGGGAGCCGGTGGTTTTGGCATCCACGAAATTTTTTGTTCGTGGCAGACTAGCTCCTGGGATTCAGTGGAGATTCAGCCCTTGTTTACTTGAGGTCCGAATTGGCCTTTGTACAGTAATTGGGCTACCTTTTGGGAGTTTTCAAGTAAACGGGCTACCAAAGTTGGGTCCAAATTCGGCCTCTGGAAGTCCCGATTTCGGCCCAAACTTCGACACCTCTATTACCACCGGCCGCGCGCAGAACCCTAGCACCGCCCCCAGTCCCTCTCCCTCTCCCCCTGCGCCGCTTTCCGGTCCCCTGCCGCTCTCCCTCTCCCCCGCCGCTCTCCCTGACCCCGCCGCTCTCCCCCTCCCCCGCGGCGCTCGCCCCCTCCCCCGCCGCTCTCCCTCTCCCCCGCCGCTTGCCCTAACCCCGCCGCTGTCCCCCTCCCCCGCGGCGGTCGCCCCCTCCCCCGCCACTCTCCGTCTCCCCCGCCGCTCACCTCGCCGCCTGCGCTCGAATAGAGCACTGCAGCACCAGATCTAGGACGTTCTCCATCGGATCCACCGCGGCCTGTCCCGGATCCACCGTTCTTGACCCCGTCCGCGGCGATGGACGACTTCAACGCCGACGGGAACGGCTCCGAGTTCCTCCCAGGCGGGTCCGGGTACCCCGGGGCCTTCAACGCCGGCGGATCCAGAGTCCCCGCGGCCTTCCACTCCGGCGGATCCGGCCCGCCCGCAGGCTTCGTCGCCGGCGGATCCGGCAACCCCGCCGCCTACAACGGCGGGGGATACGGCGATTCTTCGGGGGTGGACTTCGGCAGCGCCCCCGAGCACGATGGCGCCCACCGCACAAGGACCTTCTTCTCCCTAGCACCACCGGGCGCAGGGACCAGATTGTACAACCCCTACTCCTCCGGGCCGCATCACATGTCGTCGTCCACCGTGCCCACCCCAAGACACCTGGGCATGTCGGGCCTGAACCTCAACGCCTCCTCCGGGTGGGCGCACATGGACGACTACGAAGGCATCCTTCGCTCCGGCCACCAAGGCGCAGCAGGCGGCAGCAGCCGGGCCCCTCGTCCCCGCCGAGAGGCTTCCGGCAGCGGTGGTCAGGCCGCGGCTCCCGGGCGTCGGCAACGGTGACCTATAGCCACGGGCCGCGGTTCCCGGCGTCGAGGCGCGGCTGAAGCAGTTGACGGCGACAACACTTTGGTACTTGCTACCTGACCCCCTCTTTCCTTCCATGATCTGGTCAACTGGTTTGCATGAAATGTGTAGGATAGTCATGTGTGTAGGATAGTCATGGTTACTGTCAATAGGAGTTCATGCATTCCTGTTTTAATTACATTGTGCACAGATTGCATTGCTGTTTCATGCATTGCTGTTTCAATTACATTGTGCACAGACTGAGCGAACCAGGGCCAAGTGGACCAAAGAGGACACTCAGTTGTTTTGTGAGCTTTACTGCCAGCAGATTGACTTGGGTAACTGCAAGAACGGGAACATGAGCAAGTGGGGCTGGATAGATGTTAGGGATAAGTTCCTAGAGGCCACAGGGAAGTTTAGAAACAACGAGCAGTTTGGTTACAAGTACAGGCAGTTGAAGTCGATGTGGACATTCATCGACCATCTTCGCACCAAGTGCACAGGCTTGGGGCACAGAGAAGATGGCTCTGTTGTTGCTTCGGACAAGTGGTGGGAGGACAAGACAAGGGTAACTAATCTGTCAAGCCTCATTGTGTAATTACAACAGATGTGTACTACCTTCTGAAGTTTATGTGTGGGTTGTATTTCCATTGCAGGGGCACGCCGACTGGTATGAGTTGAAGGACGGATGGCCAGAATACATTAACCAGATGGACCGGATGTTCAGTGGGGTTGCAGTGACTGGAGAGACCTCCTTTGTTCCAGGGGTCAACCGGCAGATTAGCTTCATCTCTAGCGGCGAGGAAGATGACGCTGAAGCTGACGGTGGCACCCCTCTGAGCTGTGCGACCCCAGTCAGCACTGGGAGCAAGAGGAGCACCAGCAGCTTGCGCAGCACAGCTACAAGCCCCACCAAGAAGAACAAGGGCAGCACACCTCGCAACCAGACAAATGTGAAGTCGTCTTATGATACAATGACAGCTGTATTGGAAAGGGCGGTGGTCGATAACAAAAAGGGCATTGATGAGGTACTGGAGAAGAGGAAACGAGAAAGGGAGGCTAGGCAGGCACAGCAGGAACAATCAAGGGAGGCTATGCTGGCCCAGCTGCAACAACAAAGGCTATCCATGATGGCACAGCAGGTTCATGGAATGGATGGTAAGAAAGAAGAGAAAGAAGAAAGGCGTGCTAGGAAAGAAGAACAGAAACAAGTTACAGATGCAGCAAAAGAGCTTGGAGTGCACCTCATGGACGCACATCTATGGAATGGTGTGGTCAAGATCTGCATGCATGACGATCTACGCAACATCTTTCTGTGCACACCTGATGAAGCAAGGCTATCCATGATCAAGCAATATGCTGCTACGGTCTAATACCAGACCCTAACATCCATGCATTGTTTAGTTATTGTCCCTTTAGTACTGTTGGCATGATGGCTTGTCTTTTGTGTGTGATGGTCATGGCGTGTAGGTCATTTCAGTTGTTGTGGTCATTATTTAAGCTGTGATGATGAACTATGAGGAACTATGTCAGCACATGTTTAATTACAAGAATGGTTCTTTCCTTTAGTAATGTTTATTATTATTTCTGAAAATGATTGCCTCTGTGTGAGATGAATGAGTGTTTGAATGGAGGTAGCAGGCTTTAGTAATGTTGGTACAAACTGAATTGAACTGACTGTGCCTGTCTTGTTTCCAATACCCAGGATGTTGAACCTTCTGATGCTACAGAAGATGATGGGTCACAAGGTCAAGCTGCACAAGATGAAGTCGTCCAAGATTATGCTGCACAAGCTGCTGCTGCAGAACAAGAAGCCGCAGAAGATGAAGCCTTACTACGTCTTGCCTTCCTAGATGAAGACTTCGAAGATGAATGTTCAGAAGATGAATTCGATGAAGTGCTGGAACTTTACAACAGCTGGTGGGCCGACTGGTTGTCCTTGGCGTGTCAACACGGTATGTATGCCTATGATATTCATGTGGACAAGTATTGCAATAGGCGGCCTTATAGGAATCCAGCCTTGACTGGGGAGCAATGGGTACTGAACAAGCTTGACAATGATTCAGCCTGCTACAATATGTTTAGGATGACCCCACACATGTTTCATAGGCTACATGATTTGTTGACATCTCAGTATGGTCTTAGAACATCTAACAGAACCAGCACTATTGAGGCTCTAGGATTGTTCCTTTGGATATGTGGGGCACCGCAATCAGTTAGGCAAGCAGAGGATAGATTCGAGAGATCACTAGCCACTGTTCATAGACTATTTTACAAAGTCCTCAATAGTCTAGTAGACTTATCTGCCGACATAATTAAACCTCGTGACCCACACTTTAGATCAATGCATCCTAGGCTGCAAAACAATCGGTTCTACCCTGAATTCAAGGGTTGCATAGGAGCAATAGATGGCACTCACATCCCTGTTGTTGTGCCTAGTGGAAAGTTTATGCAGCACATGTGTAGGAAGGGCAAGACAACCCAGAATGTCATGGCTGCCTGTGACTTTGATATGGTCTTTACTTTTGTCCTTGCTGGGTGGCCGGGTTCGGTTCATGACATGAGGGTGTTTGACGATGCAATGTCAACTTACAGAGACCACTTCCCAATGCCACCTAGAGGTACACAGCCCTGTTTCCCACTCATTACTGTTTTCTAATTGCACTATCGTAAACTTACAGGTATGTCCTCTTCATATAGACAAATACTACTTGGTGGACTCGGGGTATGCAAACCGAACCGGCTTCCTGGCTCCGTACCGGCAGGCCAAGTATCACATCCAAGACTTCCAAAACGCGCCCGAACCACAAGGTATGAAGGAGATATTCAACTTCGCACATTCATCTCTTAGAAATGTGATTGAAAGGGCGTTTGGAGTGTTGAAAATGAAGTGGCGCATATTGTTGGACATCCCGGCCTATCCACCTAAAACACAGACAATGATAATATGTGCATGCATGGCGTTGCACAACTTTATTAGGATTAATGGTGACTTTGATAGTCACTTTGGTATAGTAGACAACAACATAAATTATGTGCCTGTTGAAGGCACTCAGGATCAGCCACATACAATTCCTGCGCCACAGAGCGCGGACATGGCAAGCATGAATGCATTCCGAGACATGCTTGCTGAACATTTGTTTGCTAGGTCTTGAATAATTTGTGATTGAGGACATGTCATTGTTGATGTCCTTTGTCATTCCATGTAACAGTTTTCGGTCTTGTTACTGTACCGGGTTGTGACTGTAATAATTTGGAACGGTGTTGTGACTGTAATAATTTGTTGATGTACTTGAGATATTTTCGTTGAAGGTTTGCTGTTGAAAATGCGATTGTGTTCTCCCCCTGAGCTGTTCATGCGTTTTTTGCATGTGTGCATGCATGGGCCATGCATAGATGTGCTGGGTTTAAATGCTCAAACAGTGAACTCCAAAGTTTCTGAAATTGGGAGCAACAGATTCTGTACAAAGGCCCAAATTCAGGCCAAACAGTAACTCCCAAGTTGGGAGGTCCCAACTTGGGCAAGTAAACAAGGGCTCATAGGGATATATGCCACGACTGTGTTTACGTGTTCCGGACTGCACCCGTCTCCTGATATTATCCCCCACGAAAGCCTTGGATTCCTAGGGAAGGAGAAGTTTCCCTACGATTCTAGAGTCTCGTTCTAGGGAAAGTTGTATTCCCTACGGTTCTCTAAATTTTTTTAGGAAGTAACAAACTGTTGGCACTAGAAGTCAGTCGATTGACCCTCAGCGTCGGACACACGACCCGGGAGAATCTGCTTAGCTCCTGTCCGGGTGATCGCCCTGGTGCGGTTCGCGCGGCGTGCCAGCTAATCTGACCTGTTGATTGGCAAGGAAGAAAACGTGTCAAATTCTAGGGGTTCCGATCAGCTAAGGTTCCGATCTGTCTCAAAAAGCGTATCAGCGAATCGGCCGATTTGCTATATAAAGATGATCGGATATGATACAGCCGACAATTACGTAGCGATTGCGAAGAAAACTACTAGAGTAAACTAGACAAAGCTACAAAGGCAACACTTGAAATAGATCTAATCGGTTATGCGATAATGATGAATGAAAATGACAGCAACAGAGCTGATAGTTCAAATCTCAAGCCGGATAACTGGTGATAAAACTAGAACAATAGACAAAACCTATAATTCTAGTAAATATCGATAACTAGTGAATAAACCTAAACAAAACGACAACGATGCGCCCGAAGTTAAAGCCTAGATATTACTCGATAAACAGAACTTACAGAATCGGCCGGAGATCGTGTCGATGTAGCCCTGCCAAGCCGTACGAACCCGTGAAAGAAAGAAGTATTGGCGAAGTTGCCGACTTGAAAGTAAAGTACGATGAAAAAGTAGATTTATTTGTATTGATTGATGTGTTGTTTACAAATCTCTAAAAATGGCTATTTATAGCCTGTTACAACCAATTTCCTAACTGACTAGGATCTATCTCTAATTTTTAACGAAAACGAATATTTACAAACACAACTAGTATCGGAGTTGGTTATTGTACTCCCATGGGCCAATCTTTCTCCATCTTCTTTCTCTGACCCACTTTAAGCCCATATTGGCCCAATCGCTCCAGCCTTCCAATCGGCCGCTCTCCACCAACTCCGTTCGCCAAAACACTACAGCGCCAATCGGCCGATTCCCAACTGTAGCACCAATCGGCCGATTCCCAGTCGTGACCTTTTAATCTACCGCATCGGTCAATCCTTTCTTCCCTTGATGCCGATCTTATACGTGTTAAAATCTGGCGTCAACACAAACCCATAGGGAAACCGGGGAATTCTAGTAGTGAGAGCTAGAAACCTTCTAGAATCGAACACAAACCCTAAATATGAACTCTATGCTTGAACCAGTAAGTAAATTAAAGCAAGAGACACAAGATTTGTTTACCGGGGTTCAACTCCAGACTTGAAGCCTACGTCCCCATTGAGGAACCCACAAAGGATGGGCTTTTCACACCTAAGCTACTTTCCTCACTCTAGCGACCTCAAAGATCAAGCTAGAGTCACTTACTCAATCATCGGGGTGATACAAACTTTCCAAGTCTGTCCACAAGCTTGGATGCTCCACGAGCAACGTCTAGCCGGCTAGGAGCTTGAAGCTTCAAAAGTAACAAACACGAAATCCACCGGCTTGACGAAGAACAAGGTGCTCAAAAGATGAGAAATCAGCTCACTAGCACTCTCCCTTGCTCTCTCTTGAATCCCTCCTTAAATCCCCCACCAAATCTCACCAAGAAACCAAGAGGGGAGTAAATAGGGGTTTTGAATGTTTCTGAACAGCTCAGGTCGAAGTTAGGTCAAGAGAGTTACTATGAGAGGGGGTGAGGGGGTATTTATACCCCTTCACCAAAAACTAGCTGTTGAGACAACAAGTTCCAGAAACTTCTAGAACAATCTCCAGAAATTTCGACATTTTTGGATTATTCCGCAACTCTTTGCGGAATACTTCGGAACTCTCAAGTTAGCACCATTTTAAGTGTCTCCCAGTGAAGTGCAAGTGTAAAGGTATCTCTCATAGGTTGGTTAGGTCATCTTGAGCACCTTTTTCAATGTAAAGGCCACATATTATGTATTCCTAAACTCAATTTCAAACTGAAAATAAATTTAGCCTTCAATATTTGACTTGTCCACAATTCATTTCCTTTTTAGGGCCATCCATTAGTGCTACATGTCCACCAATATTTTTATACTTGCTCATACACTTGAAAGAAAGTTAGATACTTTGTGCCGTTAACTCACCAAAACCTACTTAGGGGACCAAGATACTCTTTCAAAGCGGAGCATATACGTAGTAGATGGGAAAACAACCTAAAATAGGATTTGTGAGAATAATTCTTCTTTGAAAGACCCTAAGAGAGCTCAAAAGGTAAAGTACCATTTGAAGGAATCATGGAGAAGCTTCTAGTCCACAACCCAAAGCTTATGGGGTGACAGTAGCAAGGCCAAGGTAAGGGGGTGGTGTTTGGTTCTTTAGTCCGGACTAAAGTTCCTATCACATCGAATGTTTAGATACTAATTAGGAGTATTAAATATAGACTAATTACAAAACCACTTGCACAAATGGAGGCTAATTTGCGAGACGAATCTATTAAGCCTAATTAGTTCGTGATTTGACAATGTGATGCTACAGTAAACATGTGCTAATCATGAATTAAGTAGGCTTAATTAATTCATCTCACGAATTAGCCTCCATCCGTGTAATTAGTTTTATAATTAGCTCATGTTTAGTCTTCCTAATTAGCCTTCGAAGATTCGATGTGACATGGATTAGATCTTAGCTCAAGGATTTAAACACCATGGTTGTAGCCTTGTAGGAATATGGAGATGTCACATCCAAGAACCGTCGCCATGGCAATTGTTATGTCATGATCAATGTTCATAAAACAAATGAAAAGTGAACTTATGGAAAGTTGATATGTGACATGAGAGAATTACCCTAGAAGGAGCATGAGATGTTGCATGATAAAAAGATACATACTAATAGATCACTTCACAATAGAATAAGGTTGTCATCACTCATCGGTGTATTGTGTAAGATGGGACGGGTAAGCTCAGGATCAATTGGATGCATGATGAGACTTCCGGTTAAGGCATATTGGATAAGCCGTTGCAGGATGTCCGCCACAATGATGAACAAACTAACTAAGGCGAAGGAGGGTCTCCTTGTTGTTGACCACGCTTGCAGATCAACCACAACCACTATCTAAAAGCATCATTAAGAAGAATGGCAGTTTTGCCCATGGCAAGGACATTGGATAGAACTCACTTAGGTATCTCCAAGCCACCATCTTTTATGAAAATCAAGCTGAGGACAAGGAGCAACAAGGATGGTAGTGAAGCTGCTCCACTCAACAAAGTCAAAAAGATTTATGAAAATCAAGTTTGAGGACTAGGGGTGGACCTACATGAAGACTAGTGAGGGCACACGCCCTCACTTAGAATTTGGATGTCAAGGTGAAAAACAAATTTTCACCATATTAAAGCTTCATCAATCTAGCAGTTTTAAAGGTATGTCCCCTCTCAAATTCTACCCTAGGTCGACGACTACAATAAGAGCACATCATTTGGTGGCACAACTGAGGACGTTGGCGACCACAAAAGAAAGTTCTTCGTGGTATTTCTCAAAAACAGCTTTACAGAAAATGGAGAACATAATATGGATCAAATAAACTAGAATTTTAGCATCACCTTGTGATTGTACAAACAGATATGGTGAAGAACTGAAGATGACTCCACACCGGTCTTCTCCATGTTCATCACCTCGAGATCTGAGATAAGTTAATAACTATGTCCACCAACGTGCAACTACTCTATCAAGTCAGCAAGAAAAGGATACACACTCTTAAAGATTAGGACTCCACTTTTAGGACACTTTGAGGACTTGTGCATCCAAACATGGATCGTGCACTCATAAACTTTAGGAGGGCTATTTTCATTAGGAGGGCCAAGGCATCTTAATGGGTTCTTTTTCTCCTAAAAGTGGTCCTCAAAGCTCCCTTTACCCTGTTGCCCTCCCGAAGCATTTAATGACGTGAACAGTGCAGGAGCATTTAGAAGGAGTAATTGGGGGTAAAAAAGTCATTTTCCCTCTAACATCCTAAAGATTAGGATTTCATCCAAACAACCCTCTCCTAAATTTTAGGACTATAAATTTCTTGATAGTTTAGGAGAATCCTAAACTTTAGAAGTTTGTATCCAAATAGACCCTAAATAAAAGAATTAAACATGCATTGTATATCAAGGAATTCCTCCTTGTTCTCAAATGAGCCACGGCCCCAACTCCGAGGGGAACAATGAGTTTCTAAGGGCGAGTTTGGCAGGGCTCCTCGCGAGGGGCTCCTCGTGCGGAGTCGGAGCCGGAGCCGCGGAGCCACTTTTTTAGGCTCCTCCATGCAGGCCTAAAACGGCTCCGGCTCCTCCAAATGTGCCAAAAAATGGCTCCGCGGTCAATGCCGTTTGATGCGGCTCCGGCTCCTCCGTGCTTCGGTAAGCGCACGGAGCCGGAGCCGGAGCCCTGCCAACAAACTGGCCCTAAACCAATTTTTGTTCAATCCAGAAAGCCATATTTTAATTCTTTTTAATTATATCTGGTGGGGTCCAATATCCTGCACGTTATAGCTCATGTATCCATATTTCTACGCTTTGCGGAGTTGTATATATATTCCTCGACTATGTTGTCTAACAACGGGTGCACAATTGATTAGTTTGATGGAGAGCACAAATTCGTGTACAGAGTTACAGACTGCTTTCTAGATATTTGGATTGCCAAGCAACATTTCTCAATTAACTTTCCTCAAATTTGTCAGACCACACCGCAAACGGCATAACTGGCCAGGTACCGTAACAAATCGCGTTTTCTTTTGCCGGAGGACAGGCTCACCTTATTAGTATTGGCCAATAACCTGTTTTGCCTCCGCATATTTTCAGTGATCAGATCAGGAGGATAAGATTTTGATGCAGTGGAGAAGATGAGCGTTCGTGGTATCTAACCTCCATCGCAGCAAGGCGGCAGCTGCGGCGAAGCTTAGAGGTGCGGTTGGCCACTTGCTTGCGGTGAGTAAGGCGACGGCACAAGCCCACTCGTGCTTTTCCTCGGCGAGATCGTCGTCGAGGGAGGGCATGGTGGAGCGGGGCAGGGAATGCGCGGACCCCAGAGTAGCCTTTTTTTTTTTTTGAGGATCCCCAGAGCAACCTCTAGCTCTTCAAGCTCAACTATCAGAGCGAAGAGATCACGCTGGGCGGGCAGTGGAGTGGCTGGTCGCGCCAGAATTGGCACATCTCGCGGATGGTGATCGGTGAGGGGTGAGGGCCCTGGAGCGCCATGGCAGGGGCCGGAGTCCGGAGAAGATCGTCCAAGGCGATGACCCTTGATCCTCACGATACTGACCGTGCCATGGAAACAACCAGACAGGCGCATTGAATCGAAAGCAAGAACTGGTACGAACAAGGATCAGTTCAATTACTTGATACGGTACTCGTAAATGTCAAGGTCAGCTACATGTAGGACTACGAGCGGCAGCTTGTTTATGTACATGAAGAGCCGCCTGATGTTCTCCCTGGTCAAGGTATCCATATCCACAACGTCGCTGTCGTCGGTGAACACCCACAGGCTGCCCGGCTTCACCTCCTCAAGGCAGGCGCGGCAGAACGGGCAGGACTTCGATTTCGCGTTCCTGCATCGAGAGTGAACGGACACGTTATGGCCCCACCATTACGATGATCACTTATGATTGTTTATATAGTTAAGGATAATGATAGATTTGGCAGGAAGGTAAAGGACAGATTTGTGTGCTTGATGACAAGGCGAAGTGCAAAATATCCGGTGTTGATTAGATATTGACATAAGAAAGCGAGGCCTTGTTTAGTTGGCCAATTTGGGAGGTGCCAAATTACTGTTACAGCACTGTAGCACACTGTAGCGTTTCGTTTGTATTTGTGAATTATTGTCCAAATATTGACTAATTAGGCTCAAAAGATTCGTCTCGCAAAGTACAACAAAACTGTGCAATTACTTTTTAATTTCATCTACATTTAGTACTCCATGCATGTACCGTAAGTTTGATGTGATGGGGAATCTTCTTTTTGCATAGTGTCAAAGTTGGAAGTTGGGAGTAACTAAACATGGCCCGAAGCTTATCCTGACCCGACCCAACAATGAGATAAGCTGA
This sequence comes from Setaria italica, assembly GCF_000263155.2. Taxonomy (NCBI): domain Eukaryota; kingdom Viridiplantae; phylum Streptophyta; class Magnoliopsida; order Poales; family Poaceae; genus Setaria; species Setaria italica. The sequence goes on along the minus strand of NC_028458.1, from coordinate 18,327,703 downwards.
ATGGCAGAATCATTGGCAGAGCATATCACATTATTAGACGACTTCATTTGTTACCAACCAACTATACCTCAAGGTAAATAGTAAATCTTAAACTTCAGGGTAAAACATTAATCCTAAAACTTAAATCACGGTGTATAAAACAGAAAACAATGCAGAGGTTTTGCTGTTATGACGAGAGTCAAGCGACCAAATTGAAAGTGATGATTCAGCTATAAATGGTCATTGTGGTACCAAGTTACCAACTTGGAAACAGACTACTAATTTGCTAGAAAGCTTCCTAAAGTTTCCTAGCATAATAATGGCATTGTCGCTGCAAGTAGCTTTGGATGGACGGCTTGAATCAAGAAGTTTAACGGACTATTATATAGCAATCTAAGGGGTGGTTTCGATACACCCTCCTAACCTCCTGAACAGTTTAGTACCTAAACTTTAGTACATGTTTGATGCTAATTAGAAGTATTAAATATAGTCTAATTACAAAACTAATTAAACAGATGGAGTCTATTAAGCCTAATTAGTCCATGATTTGATAATGTGGTGCTACAGTAACTATTTGCTAATGATAGATTAATTAGGTTTAATAGATTCATCTCGTAAATTAGTATGGAGGTTTTGCAGTTAGTTTTATAATTTATTCCTCCTAATTAGCGTGACCCTCCTTTGTGTCCAAACACCCTAAGACACCATCTGACACTAATAAGGTTCTGAAGTGACAGCCTACCGACCAGGGTTGCGTCATCCAAAGCAGCACTTCACAAAGCAGTTAGATTTCACCAAAAACAAACTTTCCATGGTTCCAACCAAAAGCTTCAAACAGCATTCATCTGAATGTAATTCTGCCCGGAACCCATGAGTACTATTTTGCTACATATAAGCAAACTATGGCCAAATTTTGTGCAAATGCAGCAAGTCAGTAACTACAAACGGCGGCCCTTTTCGCAATGGTAAGGTAATGGATACGCCAACGATTTTAGCAAGAGAACAAATTAACAATGAGTAGAGCTCATACCAATCCTCGAAGCACCGCATGCATAGCGTGTGGGCGCAGTCGGGCAGCACGACCTTGCGGCTGACCTCGAGGCAGATGCCGCACTCGAGCTCCCTCTCCGTGTCCACCTCCGAGAGCTCCTCGTCCCTGCTCCTGAATTTCTTCAGGCAGAGCCTCCTCTGTTTCCTTTCGTCCAGCTCGGTGATCCCGCTCGGCAGCTGCAGCAGCGACGGGAATATGACGCCTGCCGTTCCGCGCGACGCCGTCAGAATCGACAGTGACGAGCAATTGTCCATGGCTTGACGGTAACGAAGGGGGTGGGCTAATTAGTTACCGTAGAACTCCCTGATGCTGGCCTCCCTCTCCCAGTCGGGAGGCGCCGACGAGCCGTCCGCGTACACCTGTCGCATCACCGGAGAAACGGCAATTCAATCACCAGCTCGTGCGGTGAAATCGAATCGAGCATGGCCACGACGAGATAGGGGTGGGAGAGCAGACCTTGTAGAGCATGATCTTGAGGAGGCCGAGCGCGCCGGCGAGCTTGCAGTCGGTCCACTGCACGAGGAAATGCGCGACGGCGCTGTACGCCATCCGCATCTGGATGACCGACCCGTCGTAGTCCCGCAGGAACTCCGACGCCCTGGAATCGCCGCCGCAGGCGAAGCGAGCAAGCAAGCAAGCAATTCAGCGCTCAACAAACAGTAAAGTTCCCGCAAGAACAAATAAACAATAAACAAAAGATTCCAACTTTAGCACCAGCAAGCAACGACGGGGGCAAAGAAGTTTCTGGGGTCTCACAGCGCATTGGCGTGCTCGATGTCGGCCTCGAGGGCCTTGACGGAGTCCTGGAACTTCCGCATCGGCGTGTCCCACCGCCGGCAACCCCTCCTCCTTCTCCTCCTATTCCACCGCCCGCCCCCTCTCTCCCACGGCGAGAGCTGAATCGCACGGGAGACGGCCGGGACAAACCCTGCCTAAACCTCGCCGCGTCGTCCCTCCCCGCGACTCGGCGATCAGACCGGACTGGATTGGATTGGGCAGGAACGGCTTGCCTTCCCTGAGCTCCCTCCCCCTCGCGCTCCGGCTTGGATTCGATTCGTCCCCCCTTTTCTCTCGGTCGCTGGATTGTTCTTGCCGAGTACGACTACAACGCTCCCCCACCCGGAGACTCCCACTCCCCTTCTCCCTTTTGTTGACACTCCCGGGGGGCCCGGGGCCGAGAGCGACGACGAGGAACAGTATCCCTTGGGGTGGGCCCACGCGGCGGTGACTGCTGGGGCCTGCGCACATCTCGGCGCACCCGAAGAGACACAGGCACGTCCTGCTCATCGTCTCTGAAACGTGGGGTCAGAGCCGCGTGGGTCCCAACTGTCATTCAAATAAGACAGGTCGCGCGGGTAGATTCCTGCTGGGACGTGTCGGGGGCGGGTCTTCGCAGGGCCCCACACGAAAAATATCCCGAGATATCCATCCGGGTCGCCTCCGCGCGTCACGCGCGCTCGCGGAGACCCACGTCACCGACGCGCGGGCCCCGCTGGTGTCCAGGCCGACATGGCAGTTTCGCTGACGGGATATTTGTAGAACGCCAGATGGGGCCCAGCGGCGCGCGCGTGGCGGGGGTGACGGGGTGTGACGCACTGACGCCGCCGCCGCGCGAAAGAAACCGGTGGACTTTGCTTTCCGTCAGGCGCCCGCCGCCCGCCCGCCCTGGTTTTCGTTTGGGACTTCGGGAGGGAGGAGAGCCGGAGTGGGGGTGGTGGGGCCGTCGCGGCATTATCTGTGGCCCGGATGGTGACGTCTGGCTGAGGCTGGCCCCACACGGCCAAGAATAGGCTGGTTGGTGGTGATGTGCTTCGGCGTGCTTATCTCTCTCTGGCTGACTGTCACATGAGATCAGGATGGAGCTTTGGTTGATGGCTCTTTCTTGAGCAAGGGGACAACTTAGGGTCATTTGGTAGAGCTCCGGCTTCTAAAACGGTTTCGGTTCTAGCTTCTTTGGTAGAGTGGTTTCTCTAGTGGAGTTGAGCAAGGGGACAAACACAACTTAGGGTCATTTGGTAGAGCTCCGGCTTCTCCTAAAACGGTTTCGGTTCTAGCTTCTTTGGTAGAGTGGTTTCTCTAGTGGAGTTGAACCCGTTTTGCAAAATGTTTGGTAAAATGGCTTCTCAATGGTAATATGGGTAATTTTATGATCACTTAATGCTTAGGGAGAGAAGAGAAACCGGTGGAGCCAATTTTTTTTACTCCTACTCTCTAGTGTAAACCGTTTTGCGGTTTCTCCCCGGCTTCGGTGGTGGAGCCGTTTTGAAATTACCCCTTTGGTAGAACTTCACAAAAAGCTAGTGAAGAAGCACTTTGAGAAGCCTATCAAACGGAGCCTTAATCTCTTGATATGGTACTCCCTCCTTATCCTAATTAGAAGTCGTTCTGGAGGCTAGGCCGGTTGGGGCAAAAGAAGTCGTTCACAATAATGAGGGTGATTTTGGACGCGATTACCCCTGTCTAGTCACACGCGCCGACCGTTCGCATGGTGTCATTAATCGCGGACTATTCGGTTGCTGCATGTTCCACGCAAATCGCCCACAGCATGCCCTCGTCATTAATCACGGACTGTTCGGTTGCTGCATGTTCCACGCAAACCGCCCACAGCACGCTTGCTGCCTGTTCGATTCGTTTCGTCTCTATGGAGACCGGCGGCGCGCGGGTGCTGGCCGTCGTGGACGGTGTCGGGCCGGAGTCGAAGGATGTCGCCGCGAAGGATGTCGTTGACCTGCTGCTCTCCGTCGCGCTGGATTCGCAGGAGCCAGATGAGGGCAACGTGCTAGTCGCCACGGACGGCGTGGCACTGGACTTGCAGGAGCCGGACGAGGTGGTGCTGGAGTCACAGATGCCGCCGGACTCCATCACGCCGGAGTTGCCGGACTCCATGGAAGTGGTGCCGGATTCCTTGCCGCCAGGGGTGTTTGTATGCGGTCGCTGTGGTCTCGTCCATGAGGATCGCGAAGCATGGAACCGTGCGCACTCGTGGTTCTATCCATGCCCTAGCTGTGATCTCGTCCACGCGGACTACTCCATCGACGCCATGCTCGGCCGCATCAAGGTGGACTGCGAGCTTTTCATGGAGCATTACAAGGGCTTGCTGCCGACAAAAGACGACGCCAAAGCATCGGTAAGAAGCATGTTCTAGATAAATAATGCTAAACTATTACAAGAATGCCTCTACTACTAATTATAGCATCAATCAAATTTTTTCATGCAGCAATAGTAGCCTCGGCTTCATGTAGCAATGATGGATCACAAGGGATACAAGATGGCAACCGATCTTCTCTTTCTAGTGTCTCTTTTTTCATGTGAGGTATCTTGAATTTGTTGCAACCTTTCACTTTCATAGCCTCCATCAAGTCACCTTGTAGTGTTAGAAACATCCTGTTTGCAAGGCGTGATGAGTACTCCAAAAATGCCTACAAAACAATTGTGCAAGAAATGAATGAATGAGCAAATTTGTTGTTGAAAAAGACATTGAGTATGTGTGAACAATTTGATCAAATTACCTGTGGCACGGCTGGAACAAGTGCATCTATTGTTTTTGCATTATTCTTATATTGAATTGCTTGTATAGCTCGAAAAAAACCCAAGTCAAGAATGTTAAAATCCGGAGAGTTTGGTGGTTGACAAATTAGGCGAATATCGAATCCTCCTAGCTTAGCGGCCTCACAAAAATCCGGATCATCCAATTTCAAATGAGAGGGTGCATTATCCTGTTGGATGAATATCGCCGAGTATTCTCTTGGCCATTTCGCTCTAATGGCCGGCAACACTTGATTGATCATGAAATCTCTAATCACGTCTCTTGTGATCGATTGCATTATCCTGTTGGATGAATATTGGTGAGTATTCTCTTGGCCATTTCGCTCTAATGGCCGGTAACACTTGGTTGATCATGAAATCTCTAATCACGTCTCTTGTGATCGATGTAATGGGCTTCATAACCAAGTCTCCACGGACACGGCTGGTTCTCTCATTGCCTCTCATAGCCAGTTCATAACGAACAAGAGGAAAACATCCAATCCTACCATCAAAAATACAATTCCCATCCCTAAAGCTTGGCCGAGCATAAACACACAAGAACATGAGCCTAGGGATGTAGTTCTTGTTCTTACAAGTCTAATGGGATCATCTTCTTCGGGTAGCAAGTAATATCTTTCAGATTTTTGACATAGGTAGAATCATTTCTCATCACTGAACACAAAGTCATACAACTCCTTAAACCTTGGATCATCAGGCAACTCCCTATTAACCATGTCAACACACCATTGTAACCTAGGCCTCTTGTTAGCTTTAGTGAGATATGGCTTGATGCTACTAAAATGGCGCCTAAGGTAACCTTTTTTCAAATACCTTTGAATCTGCCATTTGCTCATATTTAGTGCGGTGTACACATCATCTATAGTCATTGTTTGTTTGAGAGGAATATTTCTCAAAGCTTCTAAATCAACAGGGATGTGCTTACGGCCTACTCTACCCTTCTTTAGACTAGAAACCACAACCGGAACTGAGTTTGCAAGTTGTATTTTACCTCTCCGCCATACCCTCTGAACTGATCGAATATTAAGCCCAAATTGCTCGGCAACAGTTGCAGTGTCATTCTTGCCTAGTTTCCCATTGTTGCTCCTAGCCAACAAAGCTTGATAAACTTGTTTTCGGAGGTGTTCAGACATTTCTTTCCTTCGGTGGGGTCGTTGAACTTGTTCTTCCACGGTAAGATTCTCCACAACATGTTCCGTTAAAAAGAAAACAAACATTAGTTCCGGCAGCATTTTGTCCACAATGTTCTCCACATCATGTTCTATTTATAGCAAAAAAAACAAGCACAATCATGCAACTTACAGACGGCATGTTCTAGCTATAGGGTAAAAACAAGCACGTTTATTGTTATGCTTGGCCACGGCAAGTTGTAATTATAAAGAAAAAAACAAACACATTCATGCAATAGTTACTACTTGGACACGGCATGTTCTAGCTATAAGGAAAAAAACTCATTTGTAAACGTTACCGGGCAAATTTTGTAGAAAATCTAAATCAACCAGTACAAATCAAACTCAGGAAGATTGACGTTGTTGTTTTGGTCCTCCAGTACCAATCAAACTGAGGAATATAAAAAATGAGTAAGAATCAGCACATTACTGTTGTTGTTTTGGTCCTCCAGTACAGGATCGTTGAGATTGAAGGGGAGATTGCCGTCGCCATCTTCCTCTATACGCACGTTCAGATCAAAGCCATGGAAGACATCAGCCATTGCGCCGTACGGTTTGCTGTGGAAGGAGTAGAAAAGAAGAGGCTAAGCCATGCCTAGATGAACAAGTGAACAACAAGAGCTAGCAACGAGGCGTTTTAATACTGCAGGCACTCGAACCAAAAGACTGCTGAGCGGTGAGCGCCAAAAGAACAAAAATATCGCGCCTAAACGCGCCCAAGCGAAACAAATGAACTCCTTAATCCTACACACACGCCAACGGCCTAAACGTGAGCGCATGCAGCGAGTGTGCACAGCGCCATGCAAATTCCTCATGCAAAATCCACACGTACAGGTAAAAAAAATAGCGCGGCTGAGGGTTCGAAGACTGCACGTCTAGCCTTGGGCGGCGGAAAGCTTACCACTCGGACTATGAAGTAATGCTGTAAAGGAGACACCCGCAGGCCTATTTAATAAGGGCAAATAAGGAAAACTTTCTCCTAATTAATCACTCCTTGGTATGCACAATGTGTCTAAAATGACTTCTAATTACGATATGGAAGGAGTACTGCGCTATACCTTGTTTCTGTTTTTGTTTGGTGTCCAAGTAATGCTTCAGATTGCTTAATCGTTGCATTGGTATTTGTCGCTGCAAATACTCCATTGACACTAATTCATTGCAGCAACTTAATACGGATAACTATTCAAAAAGTTACTCCCAACATAAAACGGTACAAAAGAATTGGTAGCAAACTCTACGCACTCCAACAAGCTATATGGCAGTGCCACTTTCTAAAATATGTTTAGAGGGAAAATCCTGATTGGTAGATAATTTCCAAGAAGATGAGAAATTCCAAACTGAATATAGATCAGTTAGTCATGTTGTTTGTGGCAGAACATACTCGCTCGGGTTTGAGTATTCAAATGAGTGTTCGCATTTTCTTTATAGTGAAAGGTGATATTTTGTTAACAATGAGGTGCTAACGGTGACTTCATCGATCTTAAAATCTGCCAACCTTAAAAGCGTGCATAGAGGTTTAGGTGGGAGCAAGTGTGTATAAATATAAGTGTCACAATATTTGCATATTTCGATCTAATTGTAGCTTTGTCTCTCTCTTGTGTGTGCGAGAGAGATGTTTGCACGGAAAATTTATATTTTTCTACTTTAATTTCTTAAACAACTGTGTTTAATACATTGTAAGTTGCGTACGGTAAAAGAATATCTGTGTTATTTATTAATGTTCTGATGGCCGTCTTTTTCCAATCATACATTCGCTGTTTTCGCTAGTTCCGAATCTGTTTTGTGGGGTTGTGGCTGGCATTACTGTGTTCGGTGAGAAAGGTGTGTGGTTTAGGAAATGGCAGAACTTTTACCATTCTCACCCCTACTTTTGCGCACGGTTTCCGTTTAATCTCGGTTTCTCGCGAGTCATTAGTCGATGGCTTATATCGCGAGTCATGAGACGGCTATGGCTTTATTGTCTAAGCCAAGGTTATGGTAACTTGGTAACGCCTGCCGAGGAACGGTGGTTTTGGGTTGGTGAGACAGACGAGAGGTATTCATCGTTGTCTGGTGGCTTGGCATATGGATTTGGACCGCTGGTTTGGTTGCATATGACATAAACGCTCAACCTAAACTAGTACAAAATTCCGCAAAACATTCAACCTTGTCAACGCCCTCGAGGAAACAAGGACAAAAACCTGTGCGCCGAAGGTCCAAGCTTGCCCCCGGTTTTGGTATCTTCCAAAGACAATTCATAGGTTAATGCTGCTGCAAGAAAAGAGATAAACTATAAGGCCTTGGTTCCTTTTAATCCATGGATTAAAGTTTTGAACTAAACTTTAGTCCCACCTCTGTTTAGTTTCATGGACTAAAGCGAACTAAAGTCCATAAATGCTGTTGAACAAAGATCCTTTTACCCTTCTTCCCTACCTTGATACCTTTTTTCCATGTTCTAGCGTTTCTGGCTCCTGCTAATGCTAGACTCAGCAAGAAGAGTAATTCTAGCTCCTGCTAATACTAGACTCAGCAAGGAGAGTAAAGCAGAGCAGTCAGCAAATCACAAATTTACATTCCTAGCCCCTACCTCCACCAGGACATGCCGCAGACTCCGTCCCCAACCACAACCCACCTGCCGCCACAGCACTAGCGCTCGCCCAAGGGCGATAGGGGAGAAGGGTGGCCCTGGGGAGGCGTGGATCCGAGGAGGGCCGCCGCTTGGGACCCGGGCCGACACCCTTCCTCATCGCTGCAATTTGGTCCCCAAGGCCCGGTGATGTGATCACTAGCCGCTGCAACTAGGGGAGGGAGGGCAGCGGCAGGCGGGAAGGCAGTGGCGGGCGAGCGGGAGGGTGGGATGGGGAGTAAAAAGGGGCTGGGGTCACTTTTGTCCAGTTTTGTGGACTAGAGGACTAAAAGCTTTTAGTTCAAATTTTAATCCACCTATTTGGGTGTTTAGGGACTAAAAAGTACAAATTTCAGTCCAAAAAGCTTTAGTCCATGGGAACCAAACACCCCCTAAGGTTATAACATGTAATCATTTTAAATAAAGTTACATGCATCATCCAACTATTAGTCGATGTGACCAGTCTCATGCGTGACAAAGCAACTCTTTCACTAGTTCTAGCAGCTAAACAGATAATGGATCATAGTGCGAAGTGTAAAATAATCATCTCAGGAAACTTTCTGATACTACAGGTACAATTGAACAATTGGCTACAACACCTAACAAAAAGATGTCAATCTTACAATCTACTGCACTCCAAATAACCTTAGGGGCAATACAAGCTGACCGAGCCAGAGCGCCGGATGCACAAGACCATGAAAAGCTCAGAACTGCAGCGTCGAAGGTTATTTGTAAGGTGTAGATCCCAGCATCAACACCTGCAGTGAAGTCAGGTATGAGCTGCAGTGGCATACACGAAGCGCATCATTGCGACGAGCAGCAGGAGGAAATGGCGCACCCACCATGCAAGTCAAGGCATCTTTTTCTAGAAGCACTTCTTATGCACAATGGATGGGCCCGTCTCATCATACTCGCCCTTCGTGACATGCTGGTTCTGAGGGAAGACGACCTTGGCCAGTATCGCACCTCCCATCCAGGCTGAGTACCTTGCTAGGTTCTCTGGCATGTATTCTGGGGGCTGTTGGAGCAGTTAGCAATGTTCAGGTAGTGTGGTGAGGTTGCAATGGCAGTGTAGTGGCAAGGAGCTTACCTTGACAAGAGATGGGCAAATTGCTGAAGCAGAAAGATTCGCTTCTCTTTGGAATCTATCTTCAAAGCCTAGAGTAAAGAAAGCAATATGAACTTAAGTTGGTCACTCTGGGAAAGAGTCTAAACAAAAACAAGAGTTTCTGGTGAATCAGGGTATGTAAAGATGGGAGGATGTTTGAGTTGATACAGAACTAAGCAAGAGAAAGCCTTTCAACATGCAGAGCCAGAACCATGCCATGAAATACAGTTGTATAACGAATTGCTGGTTACAATATTTAAAATTAGTTTCAGCTATGTATTGTTTGACCAGCATATTTTAAAGAGCGATCAACATATTCAACATAATATCAGAAGCAAGAGATTCCCAAGTGCTATAACAGATTCCAGTTTCATAGCAACCAAATGACATTTCAAACTTCCAACAGCTTCTCAAACAGGAGCGCATAGCAACATGGAAAACTAGAGTACAATACTAGCAGTGGATAGGTTACACACTTATGCACAAGGGCATACACACAATTGGTTCATGCATAAGGCAGATTTTCAACATGAATGATACAATGTTCCACTTCCACTAGTAAAGATATGTTGCACCCACGAAACATTTAACAGAAGAGATGTTATGCATTTGCCATGTTTTAAAGGTTGAAGAAAACAAAAGTGCACATCAAGAAAAGAAGGCATCAAGCACAGAAAGGCGATAACTAACCAGTCATCGAAGCAGTGGCACCACATAACATGGTGTTTTCAAGGAGCTGCCGATGGTATTCTGATGAAACATTTGAGACACTGGTAACTAGCTGGTGAACGATACCATAATCTTCCAAGCCCAAAATACTTGGTTGAAACAAAGCTTCACCAACAATATATCTCTCCTTTTCAATTGTTATAACCTGGAGAAAGAAGTGGTTATAAACAAATTAGCTTGCGTAGATTCATTACAATATTTGGGCCCAAGACAGTTGGTCAACAGAAGAGAATAAGGAAACAATTATGATGCATTTTATGTAGGCCTATGTCACACATTAAGAGAGGACCAACATGTGTGTTTGGAACAACCGCACAACATTTACAACAAAAGCAATGTAGAATAACCAACCTGCCCATCAGGAAGAGTGTGCCTTTCTGGCTGGCATGAGCTTTCTATACCTTCAAAGGCCAATTGATCTTCTGTGCAGCATGCATACTGCTCTTTCAGCCTCTCAATATCAGAAGTATCAATGTTTACTGATGGATTGGATTTTTTCAGTTCTTGTGCAAATAGATTTGTTAAGTCAACTCCTCCAATCTCTAATCTCTTTGATGCTACGTGTTGAACAGCTCCTTCACAAACTGGAGCAATATCTGGTAAAATAAAAGGAAGACGTCACTCCTGAACAGCAGCGTTACTTGCCCACCACTATAAAAAAGGGTGCTTGTGAGACAAATCCTAGTTAGCAAAGTAAATCATGCACTGCACAGCCAATACTGAACATAAATGTAGGCAGTGTTTACTTTAGTTAAAGGTAGCCATTCAAGATGCATTATGCATCATGTCTTTTACAAAGTAGTCAACTATTCCACACTAAACAAATACAAAAAAAATAGAAGAGCTTTTAGCAGACCAAGGAAATGAAAACCACAAGAAAACTGAAAGTACAGAGAGTTCTATGGCACGATTATGCAGTCATATTTCCATAACTGAACCAATTTTTAATAAATCTTGTAGTCCCTCCTTTCCTTTGTTAATGGTGGCAAATATAACTTGAACTATAATGCACATGTTGGGATTTACTGGCATCTAAGAAGTAAAGATTTTAAAAAGAAGTTGCCAGGGAGGTATAAATATTTATTATTTATACCCTATTTCTTCATATATACAGTGGAGATCAGTGGCGGAGCATGAGTTAAAATCAGGGGGGGGGGGGGGGGGGCAATTCCATGCTAATCGGCATGTAGTCAGTTCTAGTGGTAAAGCTAAACTAACTGCATTGGACAAATACATGCCGCGTGACAAAGCAATCCAATATGTCAAGGAGTACTTGCAAACGAATAGCCAGTAAGCAGAATCAAATACTTGCGGTACACCCGGTGAGCGATGCGGTGGCCGGGTTAGCACAGCAAGGCAGCAGCACGCAAGCGCAAGACGGCAAGGTGCATACCTGCTACAGGTAGTTGTTACTAATGGGCGGCTTGCGCCCTTGTCCACGATGAAGAGAAACGAGCAAGTACATTGAAGGATGATATTGCTGTTTGTGCATGTAGCGCTCATTTGAAGACATTGTGCATGAGCTCCTACATTGCTATGCCTGCCAATGCTTTGAGAACAGATAATGCTCAGGAGCCCCAAAGAACAGTGAACGGGGGAGGGCGACGGGTGTGAGAGCAAGACCTAGCAGCAGACAGTAGCCATGGAAGCCTATAGATTAGATGGCTGCATGCAAGTACGCGAGTGCGTGGAGGCACGTACTAGCTACTAACTCGTGCTCTCTTCAAGAATCTGTCTTGGGAAAAAAAAAGGGGAATACTATGGCCCTAATGTGGGCTCCGCACCTGGATATACATATATACAACAATGATCATAGGTTATTTTGTAGGATGTGCGACTTCATAAAACAATGTGTTCCCTTTTGGTAAGGAAAAAGTAGGCATCCACTCTTTATTCAAATCCAACTTTATCATTTTATTTATCTTAAGATATTTATGAAGCTTAATAAAGTTTATAATATTATGAAACAATTCGGAAAATAACAATTTCACATCTTCAATCTCCATGTGCAATATAGGCATCATTCCCTCAACTAGACTCTTGTCAGAAACTCCATTTAGTACATGTAGTTCCATTTATGCTATTAATTGTCCACCAAGTTGATAAAGAAATATTGGTTATTGTTTACTTTGTACAGAACATGGGCGAATGAAGGGTAACGATACATATTTGTAGAAAAGGTAAACGAAATTTAGGTGAAGGAACTGCAACACAGCTATACCCAGAAAAGGAGCAAATCGACAAGTACAATACAAACCATGGTTGATTCACAAGAATAGATTAGAGGCATAAAAGCAATAACCTTTGCATTGCATTGTAACATAAGCATTCTTGAACATTGTTTCCATAAGAATTTATGCCATCCTCGTGTTATGTTCTTGCATGTACATAAAGATCATCAAACATTAGGCGACAATTCTGTTCTATTGCAAAAGTTTTGAGCTCAAAAGGGAATATGTATTTTCCCTAAATGCGTTCGACGTGTGCTGGTTTGCAACAAGGCAATTATGTTATGACTACCCAAACAAAAGATGGCAGAAATTTTAAAAAAAAACTCAGCAGGTGGGGCAAAGACTGCCCCCATGGTTTTCTATAGGCAGAGAAGACCCCAGCCATACTGGCCGAGAAAACCCCGAACCCTGGCCTCACCCTATAGGGCCACACCGTCCATAAGAGTGAAAGGTGAGTCAAAATCTACAAGTATCGCAAAGCCCTTTCACAAAAATAAAAGAAGCAAAAGGTCAACGGCTTCATACTATCACTGCACAAACAGAAGACACGTGTGGAATCAGAACTGAAATCTAAATCTGAAGCATCCAGAGTAGATGCTTTGATTTGGTAATATTACCTATTTTCCCATGCCCAATGTCCACTGTACATCCTGAAATGCGTCCAACAGCATAGAGAGACAATACAGCCTGTTCAGAGGCATAAAAGCCTGAAACGTTGAATTTTTCAAACATAAGCTGCACCAGTTGCTCCCGAAGAGTCTGCGGAGATCATTAACAGAGGTGAGGACTGAGGACATTATAATCAAATTCAAAAGTACTAAAAACTGCTAGTACTGAACAATGCATTAGACACTCAACACATGAACAATGTCTGATAGAAATTTTTTTAAGAAAGTAGAACTGTATAAGATATGTTATGTTGAAGCTCACAGAAGTACAAATCCTACTTAATAGATGCATCATACACTATCAAAGCATGTGCTGCTATGATGCTTCAAGCCCTATACTATCAGCATCTGGAGAACATCACACCAGAAAGGACACCAAGCACTATTAGTCCATTAATCAATACTTTATAGCTGGCACACAGAAGCAGCTAAACTACAGATTTCATCTTAGTAAAAACATGAGTGAATGAGCTTGTTTGAATTTCTAACTTAGAAGCAGACCTAGAGCTACAATTTTCTACTAAGCTTCAATGGTAAGCCAATACAACACAAAGATTTGCAGTGACCTTAAAACATAGGCCAAAGCAGCCACAAAATGTATTGGGGAGTCCATCAACTCAGCTCAGGAAAAAACAACTACCAAATTCAGTTAGTTTAGCTATTGTTACCAACTTTCACATAGACCATTAAATCCACTATGCATGCACATCCCCAACATAGCAAAAGGTGTTACCTCATAGTTTAGAATACATATGGCATGGCCATCTAATTAGGAGCTTATGATTTGAGGTTATGAAAAACAATCAATAAATGCTATTGAGTTTATGATTTAAGACTTCAAAAAACTGCAAGTGCAGAATCCCAATTAATAACTAAGGCAAGAAAAACACAAGCCCAACTAGTCCATTAGTAATTCAGCACATTCAGGCCCACATTTATACTAGTCCTAGAACAATTTGGGCCACAATCAGCCACCCAAGCCACCCCATCAGCAATCCTGCCACGCGGAGCACCTGAACAAGCTGGATTCGAGCTGGAGGGTCCATCACCTTGGGCGTGAAGAGCGGCTCGGTGAAGAGGATCTGGCCCTCGTCCCCAATCTCCCAGCCAATGTTCCTGTACAGGACGTAGCTGAGCAGGTCCTCCATGGCGTCCCAGTCCTTGACGAAGCCGCGCACCACCGGCTGCACCACCTCCTCCACCACTGCCCCGTCCGCGAGCTGCTGGTCCTCGACCTCCAGCTTCATCTTCGACGGCATCACCTGAGCAGCAAACCCACGGGAAAGTAGAATGTCAAATAATTCACACAAAAAAAACCAAAAAAATATCGCACTGGGGGCGCAGGCGAGAGATCCGCGGGCTCACCAGCGGGGGCGACTGGTCGGGCGCCGCGATGCCGGCCTTGAGCAGCTTGGAGCCCGCGTCGACGACCACCGCCTCCATGGCCGGCGGCGGGGGGCGGGGAAACCCTAGGGTGCGGAGGCGGCGCGAGGCCCTAGGATTCGAGGCTACACTACAGGTGAGTAGGACGGGTCCGTGAGGTTTTGAAAAGTGGAGGCCGCGGGAAAGGGGAGGGAGGGTTTTGGTGAATTTCGGAGGAGCGACCGAAAGCAAGGCGAAGGGAGGAGGACGAAGCTCGGAGATCTCGGGGGGCGACTGCAAGGGGAGAGCGCGTCGACAGAAGGATGATAACGTATTCGTATGCTCTCCGTCTTCGTAGTGCGTTTGTGGAATTGCATGTCTTCGCAAATGGCCCAGTCTGGGGCTGAGGGGTTTAGCAGGCTGGATCAACCTCACACTTCCTTCCATGCGGCCCAGTGACAGGATCACGTTTATGCCCCCAAAAAAAAACAGAGAGCTCTAATGCAGTTATTGGTCAACAACGTTAGCAGGCCCTCCAATTACAATAGTAGTAAGGATGGTGTTCTGACCTAGTTGGCCATGCAGGCGCAGCTCGGCACGAAGCCCGATTTTTTGACCCGGCTCGGTAACTCTTCGGACTCATGCTAGCCCGGCCCGGTGGCTCGTGCCGGGCATGGGCCGGTGCCTCGGCACGACAGGCGGCACAGCTCGGCCCGCATACGAATGGTCGGCCCGTAGCCGGTCCGTAAGCCAACGGTCGCGCCGGCCCAGCCTGACGTCCGAGGGGAGTCATATATAACTCCGCCCCGGCGGCCTCCCCCCTCGCCACCCTACCTCCCCCCCCCCGTCTCCTCCCAGCGGCTGCCGTCCTCCCTCACCTCTTGCTCTCACTCTCTCGGCTTCGGCTCTTCCGCCGCCGCCGCCCGCCCGCCGCTCTCGCTCTCGCCTATCTCCCTCTTCATCTCCAGTGATGGTGAGATCTCCGGGTCCTCCTCTCCTCCTCATCTCCTCCTCCTCCCACTCCCGGTCCTGCTCCTGCTATCCTGTCTCATCCTCCACGCCACGGAGCGGTGGAGGTCTCGCTCAACGCTCGCCACCATTGCCCTTCGTCTTCTCGCAGTCTTCCCTCTCGGCATCTCGTCCCGTCGTCCTCTCCGGCTCTAGGCTCCGGCTACACAGGTAACCTAACCTTAACCCTAGATCTTGATGACTTGATCCCGAAACCTCTTGATGTTGTTCTCATAGTCGTAGATCTATGGTGTCTGAGTTGAGTTCTGATCCTCTGTTCCTCTCGTTCCTTCTTCTGCTTGCAGTTCTCCATGGGAGGCCGCGTGCCGTTGAGGGATGGAGCTGCCGAGGCAACGACGTCAACGCCGGAGGGCTGCTGCCTACCACACGAGGTCGTCGTGATGTCAACGCCGGAGGGCTGCTGCCTGCCACACGAGGTCGTCGTGATGGACGAGAACTACATCATCAATGATGACCTCAGGGCTTGTGGCCTGCCAGACGACGATGAGGACGACCTGGCTGCCGGAGTTGTAGCAATCTTCGGTAGCTCTACTGCTCCCATCAATGTGGATACTGGTGCTTCTGCTGGTGATGCTGCCGGAGGTGGGTCTGCGTCTCCGATGCCAGCTTCTACGCCATCTGGAGCTGCCGAGGCAACAACGTCAACGCCGAGGGCCGCTGCCTGCCACACGAGGTCATCGTGATGGACGAGAACTACATCATCAATGATGACCTCAGGGATTGTGGCCTGCCAGACGACGATGAGGATGACCTGGCTGCCGGAGTTGTAGCAATCTTTGGTAGCTCTGCTGCTCCCATCAATGTGGATACTGATGCTTCTGCTGGTGATGCTGTCGGAGGTGGGTCTGCGTCTCTGATGCCAACTTCTACCCCATCTTCGACGCCGAATACCTCAACAGGCACCAGCATCCACAAGGGTACCAAGCGGAGATATGCTGCATGGAACGACTTCGAGGAGTTGTTTTAGGAAGGTGCCAATGGTAAGAAAGTGAGATATGCTGCCAAGTGCATTCACTGTTCTTCTATTCTCACTGGGCGTTCTTGTGCTGATACTGAGAATTTGCTCCGGCACCAAAAGATGTGCTTGGCTAAACAAAATCATTCTACTCTTGTTCAGTCTCGACTTCAGTTTAATTCTGATGGCTGTATCCATAATTGGGAATATAAACCTGATGTTTCTCGTAAGGAGTTGTGTCATTTAATTGCCAGACTTGATCTACCTCTTAGCTTTGGTGAGACAGAGGCATTTGTGGAGTACATTCAGCGTGCTCACAATCCTCGTTTTGATAAAGTTTCTAGGCAAACCACTACTAGAGATATTAGCAAGTACTTTGCTGAGTGTCGTGCTTCCCTTGTTGAATGTTTGAAGTCTTCTATTTCTTCTGTTTGTCTTACTTCTGATATTTGGTCTGGCAATGCTAAGTAAGACTACCTTAGTGTTGTTGCCCATTTTGTTTCTGCTGATTAGGAATTAGAGAAGAGAGTTATTGCTCTTAGGCTAATTGACTGCTCACATTCTGGTGTTAACATTGCTGATCGTATTGAAGCTGTGGTTTCTGAATTTGGTTTGAAGGATATGATTTTCTCTATCATACTTGATAATGCTTCTTCTAACACTTCTGCCATGGCCACACTCATTCCTAATTTGTTGGTTATCTTGGTCCAAATCCTGAACCACTTGATCTTGATAAAGCATTGCGTGGTCTCTTGCATCAACGTTGTGCATGTCATATTATAAACTCATTGTCAAGTTTGGTTTGAAGAGGATCAAGTCTTATCTTGAGGCTTTTAGGACTGCAATCTCTTTTTTGAACTCTTCTAACCAACGCATTGTTGCTTTCCATAACTTCTGCGTGTCAAGGGGCTACGCCCTCATAAATTTTGTTTGATATGGATATGAGATGGAATTCTACGTATCTCATGCGCAAACATCTACTACCATATAAGATCACATTTTCTGTCTTTATTTCAACTCATTATGGTTTGCACAATGGCCAGCCACTACTGACTGATGGCTATTGGACAGTTGCTAAGAAAATTTTGCAGTTCCTTGAAATGTTTTACGATTCGACTGTTGCTTTATCTGTTGTTTAGTATCCAACAAGTCCTTTGATGTTGCATCATATTATTGAGATTGCTGGTCATTTGCATGGCTAAGAGACTGAGCCATTGCTGAGAAACATTGTTGTTCCCATGAAGCTCAAGTTCCTCGAGTATTAGCAGAACATACCTCTGTTGTATTCCTTTGCATTTATTTTGGATCCTAGAGCCAAGATAAGAGGTTTTCATAATGTTCTTCAGCTTCTTTCTCAGACAATTGGTGTTCATTACTCTTCTTATTTCAGTGAGGTAAGAACTGAATTATATAAGCTGTTTAACAAGTATGAAAATAAGTGTGGTGCGGTTCGGTTGCAAAGGCCCTCTCAAACTGCAGGAACTACTGGTAAGAAAAAATCTGCATGGGGTAAGATCTTTGGTGCTCCATCTAGTGCAGGTGGTTCTCTTGCTTTTGCCTCTACACCTCCTATATCTCCTGCTTCTGAGTTGTTAGCCTACTTGGACAGTGACACTGTCACTTGCTATGAGGATGACTTCAACATACTTAGTTGGTGGCATGAGCACAAGCTATCCTATCCTATTATGTCCATACTAGCTAAATATGTGATGTCTGTTCCAGTTTCCACTATTTCTTTGGAATCTTGCTTTAGTCTTACTGGTTGGGTGATCGAGGAGCGGCATCGGCGGTTGTTGCCAGAGACAGTGGAGATGTTGACCTGCATCAAGGACTTGGAGTTGGGAGATGCAAGGGCACAACGTGATGTTGAAAAGGAGACCAATGAACTGGAGGAAATATTCAGCAGCTCCTACCCAGAGCAAGATGAAGGGCAAGCTAGTGGAAAAGAGTAAATGTGTATATATTCAGTTTTGTTCTTGTATTGCCTATCATGATTCTGATTCATTGATTCCTTCTACTTGTTAGGGCTTGCCCCTACCAATACCAACTGATCAAGAGCAAGCTAGAGTCATGGAAGACTACTGTTCTAGTGTTCTTAAGTTATCTTGTGCCTTTTATGATCATGTGATGTAATGTTGAACTTGAACCATTGAACTAATCTGAGCTGGCTGTACTCCTTTTTCCTTCCTAGGGGTTTCTCACAAGGTGTGAGTTTTTACCTAGGAAGGTTTTTAATGAGGCAGCCAACAACTCTATCTATATAATTCTACCATTCTGTGTGAAATGTGAATGTGTGATGAACTTTGATTCTGTCATTCTATGTGAAATGTGAATGTTTGGTGAACTTTGATACTGTGAACGGGCTGCGGGCTGGCACGGCCCGTGCAATTAGCCGTCGTCTGGAGGCTGGTCCGGTACGAAAAATACATTGCGGGCCCGTTCTTGGGCTATCGGTGTAGCCCGTGGGCCAGCACGGCACGGCACGACGGGTGGCGTAGTGTCGGGCTGGCCCGGCACGAAAATGGCCGTACCTTGCTGGGCCCGATCGAGCGGCACGAATGGACAACTATATTCTGACCAAGGGCTGAAAACCACACTCAACCAACTTTTCGTTCAAAAGAGATAACTAGGGAGGATCATTTTTATACCAAAGTGAAACTACTTTATTTCCCCATTCTACCCCTGCTCCACTACTATATTCCCATAATAGCATTTTTTTCGGGACGGAGGGATGACATGTTCAACTTGACTAAACGACCTTGACTTCCCAATCTTATAGTTCGAGGGTTATCATGAGGGTTTGTCGAATCGTACCTTGCTGATTATAACCCTCGATTCTTGACCCTTTATTTTATGCACTATAACCGGCCGATCGAGGGTTCCCCATGGATTTGGCTATCCCCCCGCAATGGTTACCATATACTTCTTCCTCTGCCCATAAAAATGTAATTTTAAAAACTTTAGAACAGATTAGTTGTGAAAAAAGCAACTTAGATGCTTCTAAATATTAGGCGAATGCCTAGGTGCAAAAAAATGATAATATTCTTGTGACACCATTAGAGACGGTAATGGATCATGGTTCTCATACCTCCTTCACAATCCAACTTAGCCATATCTATATTTTGCTCAAAATCATATAGTATTTAAGCCTGATTCTTAAATTTGCTAGACTAAATTAGAGGGCCATTTACCACCCCTGGACACCATACAGCCCAGCGAGCAATGGTGACTATTTCTCTGAAGACGCATGAACCGAAAGATTGACAGGCTTGGATGGTCATGCCTAGAGGTTCAAGGCTAGTGTCCCAGTTAATATTTACGAGATAGAGCCCACTGATTGGATGATTAATTAGCTGACTTCTCCAATTTTGTAGAACACTGATGTTTATAGCTAATCAATCAACTAATTCACCAATTTAGCTATTTTTCCATGATGATGATGTTTACAGTAGTGGTTTCAGGTTTGAGCTTCCAACCACTGCTAGAGTGCTAGCAAAATGATTGTTGTCAAGCATCAATCGTGGCTAATAATTTTGCTTCCTTCTATCTTCTTCTTTCTTTAGATTTACGGTTATTACAGGTTTATATAGATGCATTTCACCTTTTTCAAGAGTTTTTTTTTACTAAAGCAAATGGCATGCATGACGTGTTCTCCCCGTTTTAGAGTTCAATAATGCATATCCAATAAAGTAACTACAAAATTAAATTAGTATACGTACTACTAGATAATCTTTAGCTTATGCAATTGGCAAAGGCAACAATCTTCCAGCCAAAGTAGTCCCTTTTCTTCTATTTTTTCTAAGTTGCATGATTTGATCTTCAGCTTCAGTCTCCACCTAACGATAATATTTGCTTCTGAGAAGCAAGTCCGCCTCGCAACCCTACCCTTTAGGTAACTTTTCAAACGTAAAATTTAGAAAAACTGGAAAATGCAGTAACAGTGATGGAACAGAGAGAAACACAAGAATTCAGAAAGGAAAAAGTTGTTTGTAAAGCCTTTTCTTTATTCTACCCTAATATACAAATTTGAACAAGGAGGTGTCCAATACGCTTGCTTCAAACTGTTATTGGTTCTCCTCCTTTTCCTTTCTTTTCTTTTGTGAAACTTTCTTTTGTTTTCTTTTTTGAGAGGAAACTTGTTTGGAATTCCAACTTCTTTTCTTATCATCATTGTCACAAACTAGCGTACGTGGTTAAGAAAAGTTCACGGTCTAGAGATGCTTTGGAACGACTGGCATGTGACTTGGCCGCCCTCAGCGCGTGACAGCCTCGCACCTGCACAACAGCGACCTGAGTCGACGACAATGCAACCACCGATGAACACACACGTAAAGCAGTCGCAGAATTGCAGTCATAGGACGTGAGTTTCCTGCAAGTTTGCTGCTCGATTGAGGAGAATACAAGATCACTTCCAAAACTCAAAACCCAAAACAAAGCTGAACAAAGCTGATCCAATTAATGGCTCATGACTCATGACAGCCATCAATTGGTGTGCTGTCACATCCCTCTCTAGTAAACATTGGCCATGCTGATTACATTTTTCCAGCAGTAATTCTTGGCTGCTCGATGGCTAAGTATGGCTAAGTGGTAGGAGCGCCATTTAGATCTTGTTCTCTTGATCAGTTTTGGTATTGGATTGGGTGTACTAGGGGTGGTAATGGATCATAGTCCTCATATCTCCTTCACAATCCAACTCAGCTATATCTATCTATCTATCTATATATATATTATATATATACACACACGCACTATTTAGCTCAAAATCATATAAATGAGCATGATCCTTCAATTTGGTAGGTTCAATTAGATGACCCTTTACCATCTCTAGGTGTACCGTATGATTAGTCTGTCGGCCATATGGTAGGCCTTATGGAAGGCTAGAAATAATATTTGCTTTGAGAAAAAAAAAACTAATCAGATCTCCTTCTGAGATCATTTGTATAGCTTGCTCATTCATGTGTTTTTGGCAGAGCAACAAAAAGCTGGTGACAATGAGATGCTGATAGCATGCGCAGAAGCTCTAAAATCAGCAGCATACACTTCCATCCCCAAGAACAGGGTATATTTGTATTATATTATATAACTGCATTCTTTTTGTAGTACTAAGAACTACAATAGATATTTATGCTAAAGGAGTAAAGGGTGAATTTTTCATACCGAATTAAAAATAAAGAATAAAATTAAATTAAGAATAAAGATGCAACTCATGGTAACCAATAAAACAGGGTAATTTGCTTTATGACGATTTTGATCAGAGGCAAATCATCAACCGGATAACCAGATTTGTGATCGCAAAAACACACTTATATGTACACCTAGTTGAGAATTAGATGAGAGGAAAGGCATCATGTACATCCAACTCTCCGAGAGTTGGGCACGTGTGGGTTTTGGCAGGAAAGTAGCCAACACTTTGTAAGAAATTAGGCTTAGACTAAGGAATTTAGCTGTTTAGTTGGGAGCACCCAGTTAAACTTTAGGTGGGTGGTATAAACTTTAGCAGGGGATCCAAATAGGTTCTCAGGCCTTGTTTAGTTCCCAATTTGGGAGTGGCAAAATTGGTATTTTGCCATAAATGCGCAACTGTAGCGTTTCGTTTGTATTTGTGAATTATTGTTCAAATATTGACTAATTAGGCTCAAAAGATTCGTCTCGTAAAGTACAACAAAACTGTGCAATTAGTTTTTAATTTCGTCTACATTTAGTACTCTGTGCATGTACCGCAAGTTTGATGTGATGGGAAATCTTCTTTTTGCATAGTGTCAAAGTTGGGAGTTTGGAGGTAGCTAAACATGGCCTCAGTTAAAACTTAGCCAGCTAAATTTTAGTTGATAGGATCTAAACAGGACCTAATTAGGCTCAATGACTACTAATTGCCAATCAGGGCCCCTCAATTTGGGGTGCCTGACGGGACCGCGCCGTTTGCACCATACATTATATGGGTCTGCGTAAGAAGCTCCAGCGGTGGTACTACAGTGAAGATCAAGACACTTAGGGCGCGTTTGGCTTGTTTGCTAGCTGGCCTCGCCTGACCTTGCCCAGCAAAGAGAGTCTTGCCAGCGGTGGAGAGGTGATACGGCTCGCCCGAGCAAGCAAGGGAAAATCTAGCTTTCACGAACACCGATGCAGCTGGCAAGCGATCCAAACCCCGAGCTCAGTTGGCTCTCCTTGACCAGCCAGGTGAGGCAAGCCTCGTCAAGAAATCCAAACGCGCCCAGCTCGCTGGAGAGGGAGGATTGTTCTATTTGCAGCAAAGATAGGGAACTGGTGCTTTGTTACATCGTGCTTTGCCTCTTGAACTTGGTGTATGAGGGGTGTGGATGTTGGCCCCGAGGTACATGATTGGCGTTTCGGTTCTGGTGTCTATGAATGTTAATTTCTCTTAGTCTCGATGTAGCGATATTGGACGGCCTAACCTGCATGGCCTTGGCCATTGGTTGCTGGGTGAACGGATTAGTTTTACTAGATATTATGGTAATGTGTTTGTCCCTCTGTAAAAGACATGCTTATTTTGTGGCTCAAAGTAATGAAATCCAGGTACGCCCATTATGGAAAAACAAGCTCCATCAACATTCATGCATTTGATAAAAAAAATGCAAGAAAAGACTAAGCATACTTTAAATTGTTGCATGTTGAACACATCAACACAAAAAATTGTTGCTACTAGTACTGTAGCAGCCTTATTACATGAACAACCAAGCAAGATGCAAAAAAGTCATGCAGCTTGGACACCAAGCCATGTCAACAACAATACAAATAGTAAAGAAAACTTCTCTTCAACAACTATGTGCAAGCACCAGTTGCTTTTGCTTACAGCAAAGACTTGAGCGGCCGTGCGTTCACTGGCTTCCCCCAGCGCTTACATGGATTCTTTTCCTGTTGATTTTGTTGCGGCTAGAGTTTTGTTGCGGCTAGAGAGGAACCTTGGCCCTTGTTTAGTTCCTAATTTGGGAGTGGTAAAATTGGCATTTTGCCATAAATGCGCAACTGTAGCATTTCGTTTGTATTTGTGAATTATTGTCCAAACATTGACTAATTAGGCTCAAAAGATTCGTCAAGCAAAGTACAACAAAACTGTGCAATTAGTTTTTGATTTCGTCTACATTTAGTATTCCATGCATGTACCGCAAGTTTGATGTGATGGGGAATCTTCTTTTTGCATAGTGTCAAAGTTGGGAATTTGGGGGTAACTAAACATGTCCGTCATAGTATTCATCGCTGCTGCCTTCATCGACGCCAGCAATGTCATTATTGTCATTGCAGCTAGGAACATCATCATGGGCTCCGACTCCATAATTGGCACCATCACCAGACTCCATAATTGGCGTTTGGGTACCAGGGGCTAAACTTTAGCCCTGTCACATCGGATATTCGGATACTAATTAGGAGGACTAAATATAAGCTAATTACAAAACTAATTGCAGAACCCCTAGGCTAAATCGCGAGACGAATCTATTAAGCCTAATTAATCCATCATTAGCGAATGGTTACTATAGCACCACATTGTCAAATCATGGACTAATTAGGCTTAATAGATTCATCTCGCGATTTAGCCTAGAGGTTGTGTAATTAGTTTTGTAATTAGTCGAGGTTTAATACTCCTAATTAGTGTCCAAACATTCGATGTGACGGGGACTAAAATTTAGTCCCCTCCTCCCAAACACCCCCAAGCCTGTAGAGAAGAAGCATCTTTGGGCAGTTCTAGTTCCACCTCTTCTTGCTCGGGAGCTAGAGGTGCAGAGCCGTGAGTATTAGTGCTCCTACAATGCCTCTTTCCACGTAATAGGCCAAACCCGGCATAGTAGTAGAATTCTTCTGTTGCGTTAAAGTTGTTGGCGTGCTTCTTCTTTCGTGTCTTGGAGCTATTGTAGGGCTTAGAGGGTGCTGCTAATGTCATCACCACCACCTTCTCTTCCTCTGTTGCCAAAGCAAACTATGGGTTCAAGTAGGAGCGCTTCTTCTTGAAGTGACACTTATAGAGGGTGTTGGGGCAGCTCACTTGCTGTTTGCAATACCATCCTCTGCCATCATTCTTCTTGCACATAAAGTCATGTGGTGCCCCTTCCTTGCCCTCCTCGTTCTTCAACTTTGCCTTCTTGGCCTCACCCTCTATGCTCTCCTTCACTTCCTTTGCAATCTTCTTTGTTATCTTCTGCTTCACTGTAGTCTTTTTCAGTATGATATGTAGTGTGTTTTGTCCATGCCAGCCACAGTTGCGGCCTACCTCTTATTTTTCTTCACAAGCATTGCTGGCATGCTAGTCGACAAGAACCAACTTGTCTTGTACTTCAAATCCACACAGTAGCTATCCAAGAGGTCATCAACCACCTAAATGAAGAAAATAAGTAAATTAATAAAAACATCAAGTTGACAATATGCACAAATGCAATTACAAAGCCTACTACAAAATAGGGTTGTGGATCTAGGGTTTGGTACGCCTCCACGCCACCAATTCTAACCTTGCTATACAACCTGCCAAAATTACCACAAGGTGCAACCAGGTGGGACCACTCTCACCGACACCGCCCACTTGCTATGATGTCCTACACTTTCACGTACTAGCTGTCTAGGATGTCATCCACCATCTAATCAAACAAAGAAAAAGGTAAATTGATTAAAAAAATAAGTCTGCAACATGACCATGCACAACTCCTAGCCTATTGACGCATAAAAACAGGGAAGCAAATCTAGGGTTTGACCTCGATGCCACTATAGATATTCTAACCATGGCTTTGCAGGCTTCCTAAATTACCACAAGTAAAAAAGTACTAATGTCACATATACCCCAGCTAGGGGGGCCTCCCATCTATGGCCGATGGCCACCAACACGTAACCACTAGCGAACCCTAGATTCATGCACGAACAAGACCTATGAACCACAGGACCTACCGGGACCTCTCAAACGGAATGAGCTTGAGAAACATGAACCTCATACTACGAGCCACACATCGTGCAATACTGATGAGAGAGAAAGCATGAGGATGATGTGGGAGAAAGGTCCCTGACCTGGGGATCGGAGAGGAGGAGGTCCCATGGTGAGCGGTTAAGCTCACAGAGCTCCCCAGATACAGTTGTAGATCTCGAGATGCCACCCGCTCCATGAGATCCAAGTGATGTTGAGCATGATGCCAGGTATGGTGGTGGTGGCCGGAACTCAGGAGACGGGGCCACAGGCACAAAGTAGACGGAGCCGAGGATGCGGGAGGTGCTCCTGCGGATCCGCATGGTTGGGATAGGGAGGGATCTGGCGGCCTTGTGGCTCTAGGGTTCGTGGTTTCAAGTGGGGAGAGGTGGACAAGGCAGATATAGCATGAGGAAATGGATAGATGGTCAAGATTCACCCCACTCTTCTTTATTTAGGGTATGCCTTTTGTGTGAAACGTTGCCCCCTCTCAAAGACACCTTCCCGGTTGGTTGTGGTGGGCGAGCAAGTGGGGTCCACCACCTAGTGACTTCCATCTTCCAATTTGGTTTTTATGGCACCAAATGTCGTAGTTTCGACCAAAATGTTATTTTGTCTGTGCCATACAATGATCAACCGAAAAATTTGATGTGGTGTCATAACATTTTCTCTACATTGCCAAGCGACTCCCATATCCCAATTTGGTTTGTATGGCACCAAAGGCTATAGTTCAAACCAAAATGGTAGTTGTTTGTGCCATATAATGATCAACTGGAAAAAAATCTTTGCAAAATCTAAATCAAGATTTAGGCTTAGCCCGAGAGCCCTCCCAATTTGGAGCGAAGAAGAAGCCAAGGGTTGTCGAAAGACCAAAAAGGGAAAGAGAGAAGTAACAAAGCACTAAAGGAAGTAACACTAGCGTACCTCCTCCTCCTCCGGTGGTTTTTTCCATCTCCGACGGGTGTGGGCAGAGTGTCCAGTGGTGGAGGCCAAAGGGGGTGTGGTTGAAGGAGGGATTCGAGTTAGGGATTTATGGTTTCTTGGTTGGGGGCTGAGTTTCCATGGCTGGGGGTTTAGAAGGATGGCCTTCGGCACCGGCAAGCCCGACAGTGGTTGCAGGTTGTCAACAGTGAGGTCGACGGTCGAATGGTGGAGGTGGCCGGTTGGAAAGAGCTGGACAGCTTGTGGCAGGGGTGCTTGTCAGCCAAGGGAACAGGGATCCCCTGAGAAGGCACTTACAAGTAGGGCCTGCCTGTAGAAAGAGGCTCCCTCTTGGAGCCGACCTAAGGAGATGGGCTCTAAGAACCAAAGCCCAACAAGGACCAAGAAAAATATCGCCTCCACGTGGTGGGGTCTATTGATGGCCCACACGGTGGGAGCGGGGTACTCCTAAGGAGGCTTCCCAGGAAGGCCCCCAAGAAGGCTCGTTTCGAGGCGAAGCAAGCAGTGGTGTGGCAGTCGAGGTAAGCCATCAGTAGGTACCCCGTCCACATAAAAACACCATTATTAAGGGTTGACGGGATGAGTTTGGGTGCCTTGGGGACTGACGGCTTCACCCATCCCATCCAACAAGCAGCGAACGCCGCCCTGGTGTTGAGAGTGCCAGCTTGGCTCCCGACCGCCCTCTGCCATGAGGCGGGCCCACACCACGGACGCGAGAAAGGGTGAAGGTCTCCCGGGAAGCGAATCGAATGCCCTTTGTCCTGGGGTGGTGGGCTCAGATTGAGAAGAGCAATGATCACCAGGGTAAAGCGATAAAAGGGAGGGGTTTACCATACAAAGGACCTGGTCAAGTCCTACGAAGTCGTGCGGGCCAAGGTGAGGAGCATCAGATGCAAGTAGGTGAGGTGTTAGGAGAACTGTAGCAAGGTGGGCGGCCATTGGGCCGCTCATTCACACCTGAGGAGGAATGAAGGATTGAGGTGCAAGACTTGCCCCGATCAGCCTTCCCATGAGCTAGGCCTATAAAAGGCTAGCTCTTGTACAAACACGAGGGGACAATTCTAAGCAACATAACACACATGATGTAGGGTATTATGCTTCCAAGCAGTCTAAACCTATCTAAAAACTTTCTCAGTGCAATCAACCAAACCAACTCCCCTCAACGCCTCTCAAATCCCTACACACGAACTAACCCCTAGGCTGAATCTCTAAAAGGGGTTCCCATCGGATCCCCGCTCTTGGTGCTTGACCATCGTTAGCTATCGTGCCAGGTAGGAGGATAGTGGTGCGTTGAGATTTGAAGCTTCCTAGCTATGTAGAGGCAATGGGGAACCGTTTCGATTGTCGCCGGGCTCACCATAGTGAGTTAGACAGTGAAGCTAGCGGCGGCCAAGAAACACCCTACTGACGGGCGACAGCATCGCAGTCAGTGACACCCATCCCTGCTCTGCGCCGGTCGGATGCCACAGCTTCGGCGTCGCCGCGCATCAACACTCCACACTCGGTCTCCGACGGAACAGTCTCCGCCGTGGGTCCTGTGGCCCGCTTCCGTGAGGAGCCGAACAAATGTGCCGAGGAAATGGCCCGCCAACGCGGCTCCCGCACCCGTTGCCACCTCGACTTTGACAACATGCTGTCGGGAGATGCTCTGGTGGCCGCCTAGGCCCCTCTCCTTCATCCACCAGTAGAGGCTAGTGTCGAAACCCCGAATGGGCGATGGTTGGAGGATCTGGCCAAGCTGGTGGGCAAGGCCTAGGCTCCCTATGGATTGGGCAAAAGTTCACGCGGCCAAACCCATCGGGATGGATGCGGGTCCGATTCGACCCACCACCCGTCCCCTAGCCACTCACAGAAAGCCATCATGTCTCCCTCCTGCTCCGGATAGCAGGACTTACGCACTCTCCTTGAGCGATACTACTCGAGGAAGGATGCATGAGTCACCCTGGAGCGAAGCCGGGAGCAGCATCGCGAGACACCTAGACGGAAGACCAAGCCTCATCAGGATCTGCCCCTAGGGGGGATTCTTGGCGAGAAGGGAGGACCCACATGAATGGGGACGCCGACGCTAGCACATATAGGGCCGGGTGTCGTGCCTTCATGGCCGACCTCTGCCGGGTTGACTGGCCAACCAAATTCCGGCTTGAGATACCAGAGAAATGTGACGGCACCATCGACCCAGAGGAGTTCCTCCAAATCACACGACGTCCATTCAGGCTGCCGACACGGGGCAGAAGGTCATGGCCAACTACTTCCATGTCACCCTCCATGGGTCAGCACGGTTGTGGCTCATGAATCCCTGTGGGATCTGTTCATTCATGGCCAAACCTGAGTGTGCAGTTCATCGTCAACTTTGCGGGTTCGTTTACCCGACCAGGCATGGAGAGCGATCTCCATGCCATTCGTCAGCGTGATGATGAAACGCTGTGACAATACATCCAGTGTTTGATCCCAGTTCACAACACAATCCCTCGCATCACCGCAACCTCGGTGATAGTCGCCTTCAAGCAAGGTCTCACTGACCAGCGACTGAGAGAAAAGTTGGGGACCCACAGCATCGAGACAGTTCCCGAACTGTTTGCCCTGGCCGACAAGTACGCCCGGGAGGCTGAAGCACAGGCCCTGCCCCCTCCACGGGAAGTAGCCACCCAGCAGGAAGAGAAGCACCCCCAGCTCGGCAAGGGTTAGGGAGACAAAAGGAACAAAAGGCTGTCACCACGTTGGGTCGACTGGCCTTGGCAAAGTTCATGGCAGCAGTGCACTACGCCTACTCGACCCTAAAGATCTCGGGTCCATCCGGTGTCATCTCGATTAAAACCGATGTGAAAGGGGCAGTGTACTCCATCGAGAAGCTCTTTGAGGCCCTGATTGTGGTTGCGCCCGTTGACGATGACGAGCGCCCGGAGCAGAACCCACACCCTTTGACCAAGCAGTGCATTGTCCCCGATGTCACCGTGCCCACCAAGGATGTTCCGCTCGGGGACGACCCCGACAATGTTGTCAAGATCGGGGCCCAACTGGGCGGAAAATAGGAAGGCGCGCTCGTCGCCTTCCTTCGGGCTAGCACCGACGTGTTTGCATGGAAGCCGTCGGATACGCCCGGGGTCCCCAGGAAGGTGATCGAGCACAAGCTTCCCGTGTGTCCCGAGGCGTGGTGCATCCTGCAAAAAGTACGACGATAGGCCCCGAAAAGGCAGGATTTCATCCGCGAGCAAGTCTGAAAGATGCTAGAGGCTGAGATCATCCGGGAGGTCTTCCACCCCGAGTGGCAGGCTAACCCGATCATCATGCTGAAGGCCAACGGGAAGCTCCAGATGTGCGTTGATTACACCGACCTCAACAAGGCCTGCCCAAAAGATCCTTTTCCGCTACCCCGCATTGACCAGGTCATCGATTCCACGACGGGATGCGACCTCCTTTGCTTTCTGAATGCGTACTCCAGGTACCACTAGATAGGCATGGCAAGGGAGGATGAGAAGAAAATAGCATTCACCACTCCGATGGGGATGTATTGCTATTTGTGTATGCCATTCGGCCTAAAAAAAGCCGGTCCAACCTTCTAGCGAAACATGCGTATCATGCTAGAAGATCAGCAAGGCCAGAACGTCAAGGCGTACATCGACGGCATCATTGTCAAGACCCAGGACCAAGCCTCACTACTCAAGGATATGTCCAAAACATTTGACAACCCGCGAGCGACGCGCCTAAAGTTCAACTAGGAGAAGTGCATGTTCGGAATACCATCGGAAGAGCTCCTGGGCTTCCTCATCTCCAACAGGGGGATAGAGGCGACCCACGAGAAGCTCGAGGCCATAGAGCGCATGTAGCCTCCCACCCGCTAGAAGGACGTGTAGCGTCTAACGGGCTGCATGGCTGCTCTGGGGCGATTCATTTCGAGGCTTGAAGAAAGGGGGCTTCCCCTCTTCTGGTTGCTCAAGAAGACAGGGCACTTTGAACGGACCGAAGAAGCAATTATAGCCTAAAGCAATTAAAGTTGTACCTCTCAACACCAGTAACATTGGTCGCCCCTAGAGACGGAGAACCGTTGCTCCTGTACATCGCCGCAACCCCTAGGTGGTGAGCGCAACTATGGTGGTCGAAAGCTGGGAGCGATATCCTCCCCTCAGTGGGTACGACTCGCTGTCTACAAATAGCCTCTCCCGGGGACCCCTAATGGTGGTCCTAGGGGAGCGGCTCCTACCAAAATCCCTCCCGACACACCATCCACTGATGAGCCTCTCCCGGGGGCTCTCGACGGTGGTCCCGAGGAAGCGGCTCCAGTCGAAGCCCCTCCTCAGGAATCAGGAAGGCACCGGGCAGACCGTGAAGTGGTCCATTGAACTGGTCAAGTTCAGCCTCCAGTTCGTTCCCTGACATGCCATCAAGAGTGAGGCCCTAGTAGATTTCATTGCCGAGTGGACCTCGGTACCCGATATCGAGAAGGAAGCCGTCCCGGGATCTGTTGACCCGGGGCATGAGGAACCATGGACGCTTGAATATTGGACCATGAACTTCGACAGGTCGCTCACCCTGCACGGCGCAAGAGCTGGCGCGGGCCTTACCGTACCGACGGGGGAGACCCTTCGTTATTAAATACAGCTCGACTTCCGGGCCACCAATAACATGGCGGAGTGTGAGGGCTTGCTCGCCAGACTCTGGGCGGCTTCCGGCTTAGGGATCCCATGGTTATTGGTGAAGGGAGACTCCCAGCTGGTGGTCAACCAAGTATCCAAGGAGATCGGTGCACGGACCCCCAGATGGCCGCGTATGCCACCAAGGTCCAGAGGATGGTGTGACACTTCGACGGAATAGAGCTCTGACACGTCCCTAGAAGGGATAACGTGGACACCGATGAGCTATCATGTCTCGCCTCGTCTCGAGCACCTCTGCATCCCAAAGTATTTGAGGAATGGCTCACACGACCTACTGCTATGGTAGCTGACCATAGCGAAGAGTAAGCCTCGCCACCAAGCGAGGGGACCCAGGCCATGCCACAAAAGGGAAGCTTAGTGCTCCCCATATGTTCTCAGGGACCCTCGTGGATGGATGACATTCGCGGCTTACTAAAGGAAAACATCCTTCCCGAGGATGATCCCGATGCGGAAAGGATCGCACGACAGTCCAAATGCTATGTCATGGTAGATGGGGATCTATACCGACATAGCACGGACGGGGTCCTCCTGAGGTGCATATCTCGGGAAGAGGGCGGCGAGCTCCTCACCGAGGTCCATGAGGACGAGTGAGGAAGTCACTCCTCGTCCCGCATGCTAGTAGGGAAAGCCTTCCAGCAAGGCTTTTACCAGCCAACAACTCTCGAGGATGCAACCAAACTGGTTAGGCGCTGCAGGTCTTGTCAATTCCACGCAAAGCATATTCATCAATCAGCATAGGTGCTCAACACCATCCCGTTGTCATGGCCATTTGCGGTCCGGGGGTTGGACATTTTGGGACCATTCCCAAAGGTTGTCGTGGTGGACAAATTTACTAAATGGCTAGAGGTGGTGCCGGTCATCAAAGCAAACAAAGGTTCAGCCTTGAAGTTCATAAAAGATCTGGTGGCCCACTTCAGAGTGCCCAACCGAATCATCATCGACAACAGGACACAATTCACCAGTGCCCTATTTGGAGATTACTGTGAAGACATGAACATCAAGCTATGTTTTGCGTCTGTTGCTCATCCTAGGAGCAATGGGCAGGTGGAAAGGGCCAATGCAGAAGTGCTCAAAGGGCTAAGGATGAGAACCTACAACGAGCTCAAGAAGCACGACATCCGGTGGATTGATGAGTTGCTAGTAGTAGTATGGGCTAACCGAACTACTCATAACAGGACCACGGGAGAAACTCCTTTCTTCCTAGTTTATGGGGCAGAAGCGGTCCTCCCCTCCGAGCTAACCATAGGAAGCCCATGAGTACGAGCCTACGAAGAACAGGATCAAGAGCTCATGTGCCACCAAGATGTCTTGTACCTAGAAGAAGCAAGGCACAGATCAGCGATACGAGCAGCCCGGTACCAGCAAGCACTACGCTGTTACCACCAGCGACATGTCCAACCACGAGAGCTTCAAGTCGGAGACCTGGTGCTACGACGCTTTCAGTCCCAGGAAGGCAAGAACAAACTATCCCTCATGTGGGAAGGGCCTTTTCGGGTGACGGAAGTACGGCAGCTAGGAGCGGTCAAGTTGATTGACGAAGATGGCATACCGGTGCCCAACGTGTGGAACATTGAACACCTCCATAAGTTTTACTCGTAGATAGTGTGAGGGGACCCATTGCTCAGTAATCAAGGACAACTACCCGGGACGTTCATCCCCGGGACAGTTGCCCGAGGGCTCCCACCTATGTACCGATTTACAAATGTATTAGTTTAATGTTATCTTTTTAATATAATCTATGTTTTAGCATCCTAAACATATACTCTTTTTATAGCAATTTAAAAAAAAATTATGAATACAAGAAGTAATCCTTAGGGCACATGCCCTCAAGGAACGTGTTTTGTGTCTAAGACGATAGTTGCTGAGTCACCAGCGAGTCCCAACGGTTAGCGCCTAACTCCTAGCCTGGTCCCTGGACCCCAGGCATGGCCAAAACCTAACGATTCATAGTCTCTATTGTCCTATTTGCCGGTGCAAACACAAGTACAATAAGTGGCACCACCCCGGGAAGGGGAAAAAATAAGAAAACAACACCATCCTTTATTTCATGTTTCCAGCACGGCAACCTTTTCACAACACAAAAGGGAGCCAAGTACTCTGAAACAGAAACTTCTTTTCAGTGTTACACAGGAAAGTACACGGCCGTCACGGCCTAAAATAAAAAGTTCTACAAGGATGAAGGGAGCTCCGCGATGCGTGAATAGGAGGTTCCACGCCATGGAGAAGGGGAAGTCCATGAGCGCGGAGCACCGCTCGAGGATAGGAGCACCCTGTTGTAGCTAAAGATGAGAAACAGGGTGAAGGAGACACCCAAGATCAACAACGGCAATGGCAGTAGATAAGGCCATAGCCCCGGGTGGAAGGAGCGCCTCCGTGTCCACCATGGATGCTCCGTCTGCCCAGGAGGAAGGCGACAGGCAAGATGCAACAACGTCAGGCACGTGCAAGGCGCGCACCGGGTATATTTCCCCAGCGGACGCCCGCAGCATGGCTGACATCTCAGCAGCTGTAGGCACAACACATCAATAACATCCCCCCATGGATGGAGATGTGAAGATGGGCTAGCCCTTTTGAACATGCCATCCGCCATGGCTAGCCGAAGGCGCGCGGGGACGACGACATCACTCCAGTCCAAGAGGAGGCTGGGGGCTGCAGCGCAGGGCTATTCTTGAAAATGTGCTAGAGGCTGGCCCTCCTAGCAGAAGCCCCCACAAGCATCCCCCAACCCCATCTCGGGGACCAGATCAGCAGCCTCCAGAAGAACGAGGATGTCAAGCCAGCGATAAATTAGAGCAACCCTACCATGGGCGCCTTCCATCGACCGCGCCCTCACCGGCGGACCCCCAACGGCACTAGGCCAGCCCACGCTAGAGCAACAACATCCACAGGAGCCCTAGAAAGGGTCCCTATGGGAGGTTGCCCACGTAGCTCGGGCTGGGCATCCAGTCCGCGGGCCTACCTCGGCGGTAAGGTCTTGACACTGAGGCGGTGTGAGGAGGCGTCGATGGACGCGTACCGTACCTGCTTCCGAGACAGATTCATCGTGGTCGCGGGTGGCGGCCTTCGTCGACTTCTCCACCCTTCTGCATGGCCTACCTCATCAGTGAGGTGGCACAGGGCCTTCCCTAGGGGCAACAAAACCCACAAGAGACCCTGCGATGGACCTAGGGAGGGCCGCCCGTGAGGTCACCCAGCCGCGCAGCTCCCTAACTTTCAACCCAGCTTTGCTATGCTAGGTGAGAAAGGGAAAGGAAGGTAGGATAGGTGCACAGACCTGAGGTTCTACACACCACACCCCCACTCATCGCCGGTCCGCCACTCCTAGAGCGCCAAAACTCCCCTCTCCTATGCTAAGGAGGGCAGGCTGCATAGTGTGGTAGCCTCCCTTTCAACTCCCTCACAAGGTAAGGCACTTTGGAGAGGTGAGGTCCAAGGGCAAAGCCATCACATCCCCCAAAAAGAACTAAACGAACTGCAAGTTCCATGACGTCGATGGTGAACAACGAAGACAACCCTAGGAGCTATTTATAGCTGGAGAAGTCACACTACCTGATAAGGTCGCCCTGTTCATGGGGCAACCATTGGACCAGGGACGATGCACAACCTAGTGGTCCGAAGGATGCCCGATCTGACGGTCGCCAGGTGCCGCCCCCCCCTCAAAAGGGGTGTAGGGTGGAGCCAACAGTCGTACCATGCCCCTTATGACACGAGGACCACGATGGGTGAAGCAAGTAGAGTTAGCATGACACGCAAGCGCGCTCGACAGCATGCGCTGGCGCCGGACCGCCAGGTGCTACCACGTGACTAGAAGGTTCCCTGACTTGGATAAAAGAAAGGAAAAAGACTAGGATAGAGAACAAAAGCTAAATCCAGAAGCCAAAAGGGGAAGTCTGGTTTATTACAAAAGTGGGGGGGAGGGCACAACATCATACCCCAAAAGTTCAGGTGCCACACCAGAGTAGGGCCAACCCAAAAGGAGAACAAAATGAATAAAAAAACAAGACTATGGGGACAAGGGGGGCGCTAGGGGCTGCTAGCGTGCGGTGGCTGCCGAGGAGCCATCGGAGGCCTCGTTTGCGGAAGTCGTAGGAGCAGCACCTGGATCCTCTTCCCCCTTGCCATCGGCCCCTTCATCAACCGGGGCTAGGGCAAAGTAGCCCACCACTTCGGCAGCCAGGTCGTGGATGGCGGCATGAGCAGCTTCCTCTTCCTCAACGGTCAGGCCGTCACATAGTGCCTCCATGGGAAAATCCGCTGACCGAGCCCTCAGACAGGCAAGGATGTGCTCTACGATGTTCTGCGCCAAGTCGCGCGCCCTTTGCAGCGTGGCTGCATCCACAGCTAACCGAAATGCCTCCAAGTGCTCCGCCAGCCTAGTGAAGGCGGGTAGAAGACGCTCCGGTCCACGGTTAGCTGACAAGCTAGGCAAAGGAAACCACTCCCAACCACCGTCCAAGAGCTCATCGCGGAAGCGAAGGCCAATGGCGCGAAAACCTTCGGTGGCTTCCCGGGAAGAAAGCCGAAGTCACTGGAGCTCCTCCGAGAAGCCATGCAAAAGGGAGAGCACACTAGCAACCTTTGCCTCAACCTCCGCCGCTCGCTTCAGGGCTGCCTCCCGGGCACTTTCGGCCACCTTGACCTGCCACTGGGCATCAAGAAGTTGGGCTTTGATGGCATCCATGGCGGCGCGGATCTTGGCGACCGACATCACGCGATCCGCCTGGATCACCTCATTGGCCTCCGCTTGCGCCGCTTCCACCCACTAGCTGATGGCGGCCGCATCCGCCGCCTGCTAGGACATCTCGTGCTCATGGTGGTCCAGCGACTGCGCACGAGTTTCCAGGCTCTACATGAGAAGGTTGAGCTCGTGACTGCGACGGGCCAGGTGCCTCTTGTAACACCTTGCCTTTTTAGAGCATTTAAAAATATGGGCTTTTTAAAATTTTTGTTTAAATATAATGTACTTCCCTTCTCCCAAATATTCAAAATCTTTTAACAAACAAACCCTGCATAAAATACCGGCATATGTGTTGCATATGGCTGCTCTAGGATTAATCCTTCAAAAAATCCTCCTTATTCTCAAAAACCTAGAATTAATATTCAAAATTAGTTTGAATATTAACTCAATCCTCCATAAACCCACAACCCCATTCAAGTATTTTTGGTGTCCTATATGTTCCAAAACACTCTAGCACTATGACCAATTTAACTCCACCGTTTGAACTTTCCTTAAATTTGAAATCCTTTTCAAATTTGATTCAAACCTTACTTAAACAAATAGGAAATTTCTTTGGAAACTTCTTAATAAGCATGCCCTTTCTTTCGGCCCACCTCCTCCTTTCCACCTCCTTGCCTCGGCCTGCTTCTCCCTCGCACGTGCATCCAGCCCAGTCGGCCGTTTCGTCCGGCCCAATCCGCCTCACGGCCTCCCTATCCTACCCAGGCCGCACACGAGCCAGCCCACGCGGTCCACCTCCTCTTACCTACAGCACCGCCGCCGTCGGCACTCGGTCCCCTGGCACTGCCGCCGCGCGCTGCCTCGCTCCACTATGCTGCTCCACTGCATGCTGCCGCACCGAACCATCCTCTCTCTTCCCTCTCGCTTGCTCCTATCCTCACCCTGCTGACACCAACACAGGCACCGCCCCAGCGCCCGCCACCATGCCACGTCTCCGCGCCATAGCCCTTCGCCATGGTAACATCCACATCGCCACGACGCCATGCTCCGCAGATGCGCCTCCCCTTCCCGCCTTCTCCTGCAAGCAGGGCACCTCATCCTGGTCATCCCCTTCCCCCTGCCATCGGTGTCACCTTACCCTATCCTCCTCTACCGCCATCATGACGCTATCGTCATACTCATCCACACCGGCATTGCAGCTCCCCCTCCTTTTCCCTCGCCGCGAAGCCACCGGCCGCTCCTATCCTCTCCTCTGACACCGCATGCGCTCTCCATCCCCACTGCCACAATTCCCTGCCGCTACTGTTTCCGGCCACCACTATTCCCAGCCGTTGTGCAGTCCTTCAGCCCTCAGCCGGCCTCATCCCTTCATCCCACCAGCGCCATGTTCCTTGGCTGCTAAGCAAGGTTCGGTGATGTGGCCGCCACCCCCTCCTACACCGCGTGCCTGCATATAAAAGGCACCCCGCTCCCCGCTCACTTCCATACACCATCGGCCAAGCCGAGCCCCCTCTTCCCGTGGCCACGCCATTTCCCTTCTCCCTCTCCTCTCCACAACCTCCCCACCCGACTCGCCTTGTCCTATACTCTTTCTTGGTTCCAGTGGCGAGGCTAGGGGTGGCCGGAGGCACCAAATCGGTGCCGCCCCGGCGAGCCCATGGCAGCACCCATGGTGATCCCGGCGGTGACGCCCGGGTCCGGCGCCACCCCCGGTACACGCCACCCCCCTCCCCCCGTCACCCTTCCATCCACCCTCTCTCTTCCAGTCAAACTAACATGCGAGCTCGCTGGGTAATGCTGTCGCCACAGTTAACCTCCCACACCTCCACTCGTCCCTGTACATGGTCTAGTGGACCGCTCTCCCCCTTCCACTTGTCCACCGGGTCCATGAACGAGGCGCACAAAATAGTGCGCCAGCAGCCCCCTCTCCGACGGCAGCCCCCTCCAAAAATGCTATATCCACCCAGCTTGTGTACCCCCAAAGTTCACTTCAACCCTTTCCTCTTCTCCAAAAATTCCCCAAAAATTTTCAAAAATACTAGGGATCATTCCAAACCCATCCATGCCTTCCTTTCCCATAGTTCATCTCATTAGTGGCCCAACCTTTCTAGGAAAGATGCTGTCCCACCTCCACCCGCCGTCGTGCCCTAACCCCCAGGTACCGGGTTGGGTCGAAGTCGAGTGCGCCATGCGGCCTATAGCCACCTTACCTGCAATTGTAACAGCACCCGGTAGGCTGGTTCTCGCTACCCTATCATCGCCGCTAATCCCTATTGCTGCCACGCATCTGCCTGATCTTGTACTAGCCCCTCTATCACCATGTGTGCTATTTCCTAGCACCGGGACAAAGTGGTATCCGTCGTACAAGCTCTCTAGCTTCTATTCTACTTGTTCTTGGCCGACTGCATCTGTTGCCATGTGTACCATCCCCTAGTGCCGGGACAGACCAACTGTCACACAAGCTCTCAAGTATCATTCCACAAATTCCCTAGTGACCCCAACCCCTTAAGGATCTACTCAACCTCCAATTTGTTCCACCACATAGCCGTTATACCGCCCAATTGAAACCCCCAAATATCATCCCAACCTAGTTATAATGCCCAACCAAAACCCTAAACCTTAACCCCATCTAGCCATTATGCCGCCCATCCAAAACCTCAAATTATCACTCAAACCCAGCCGTTATACTGCCTGTCCAAAACCCTAGGAAATCCATTCAAAGTTTCTTAAAATTCTTCTCAAAATCCAACCATTCTATCCATTAATTATTTAGAAACTTATTTCTAAATAAGTAATAAACCTTTCATCCTTTGTTCGGGAATTCACCCTTAAATGGTAGGTAATTCCCAAGATATCCATCATCCTTCTCCCTTCCCAAATTCTTAGATATTTGATTGATGTATTATTTTATTGATTGTTATTTTATGTGCTTTTATAACCAGTAGACGACTAGGCTCCACCCTGAAGCCGAGGATTCAGAAGGACGTGAAGCCGAAGACCTGGTCACCCTAGGAAGCGTTAATGAAGGCAAGTCCTAACGCCAACTTCCTTGACCATATTTTCATCCTAATTTTATAGTTAATAAAATTTACCAAGATAATAATCTGACTTGCATATTTCCTAAGAACCATAGGGGCAACCCCTCTGCTCCCTCTCTTGTCTTGACTTGAAGCCATTGCTAGCCAAAAATCCTATTGATGACCCTAATCTCGACTAGATCGATGATCTCGCATCATCCCTTAGAAACATCACAATTATAATGCTTTTATGGAAAAAAAACCCTAGAGTATGTGAGTTTAGTAATAAAATCAACCAACTAAAGAGTTAGAAACCGTTAAGGATAGGACAAGGGAGTAAGGGGGCAGCCTCGGTAGAGGATCCTGTCCCAAAAGCTTACTCCGGTCATATAAGGACCGGCTCACGGAAAAGTCTTTCTAGTGAAACGTGCAACCATATGTGCGAAAAAGATACAACCTTCAGGAGTGCCTAATCATGTGAGGCCTTGATTCAAACCCCACCAGCAGAACCTAGTAAACCATCCCAAGGGGCCATGGTGGGCAATAGGTAGGCTGGAGCAGGACTTTTGCAAAGTCCCAGGTCCGGTCATCATGGGTCATAAGTTGAGGACCTGGTGGCATTGTATGCAATATCATGATGCATCTGTTTTTCCGAGATAGTGTCCACGTATGGACGTAGTATGGCCCCTTTTTAGACCCCAGTCGTACTTATGGATGGAGCTATGGAATGTTGTCTAGAGATAGATGCTGGTGGGTATGGGTCTCGTAGGTCAGTACCGCCTTTCACGGAGGTATGGGCTGATCGAATGCATGGGAAAGTGTACACCTCTGCGCGGAGTATAATCTATCTGGATAGCCGAGGCTCACTGTTTCGAGCCCACATAGTCAAAGCTCCCATCGGCTAAAATCATAACTTGAGTGTGGTAAGATGGGTCCGAGGCCCTAAGAGACTAATTTGGAATGAGGTATAAGCCGGTCTAGAAGGACCCCGACGGTCTCTGGTGCTCTCTAAAACTTGGGAACTGGTAGGGGAGGTAAGATTCCCCCTCCAGGACCACCCAACTACATAAAACTGGATTCCTTCCTTCCCATCTTCCAAAACTCACCCCACCATGCATAAAGTAGGTTTCTTAATAAAAACCAACCTTCATACCCTTTCCTTGAACTTCCCAGACATTTAATATAATTTTCAACGCTAGGATTTGCTGAGTATCATAAGTGTACTCAGGTTTGCTTTCATTTGTATAGGGTTAGAACTTGTATGGTGCTATAAATTCATTCTGCTTGTGGAATGGGTAACTGCACCGCTCTCCGCTACGTAAAGGTAAAACCTGTTTTCCATGATATTATGCATCTTTTATTGTTTTGATGCTAAACTATGATGATAACTATATCAGCTACTGATCCAGGGACTGATACAGGTAATCAGTGGGATTTCCGAAAGGAGGTCCCCACAGCTCTCTGCTCCTGCGCGGCTTCGTGGGCGGCAGTCACAGCCTAACGATGCTCCTCCTCCCAGCACTAAAGTTGATCGGTGCGCTCTTGCAACTTGAGTTCGCGGGCCGCCATTGCCTCGTTGGACGCATCGAGCTACTACTCGTGCGTAGCAACCGCCTCCTCGCATGCCACCAGGTCTGCCTCTTAGAGATGGGCCTATTGCTCGCGGCGGGCAAGGTCGACCACCAAGAAGTGGAGCTCTTCCTCACGCTCTAGGAGCTTCGCCACGCGCTCCTCAGAGGGTACCCTGTCGGGTACCACGGCCACCCGCTGAATGTCCTCGAGGGCTGCCTCCAAGGTGCGCTGCACCTTGGGAAGGATGGCAGCCGTCTCCTCTCCACCACCGGCAACCGCTGCTAGCGATGGCACCATCAGGGCCGAACCTGCGCCAGCCAACTCTGTCAGCGATGGAGGCTCCACAGCTGCCGCCACAGTGGACAGAGCAGTCTCTTCCACCGCCACCGAAGCCGGCGCCATCGAGATGGCAGGAGCCCCGGCAACCACCACCACCGTCCCGGCATCATCACCACCCGAAGCAAGGGGTGGGGTGCGGGCGGACGCAGGCTAGCGTGGTCGCCCATCGAAGTTTGGGTCCCCACTAATGGGAGACCCAAGTCCTAGCGGGCTGGTGATGCGAGGGCACGGTGAAGCAAGCGGGACCTGTTGATGTCACCCACGCTTGCAGAGGCCCCACCCGCAGGGGGCTGTTGCCCACCAGGAGGGTAGCCCACCACAAGGGAGGTACACCGGACTGAGGGGGACAAAGATGGGAGGGCCCTTTCGCTAGATCCCCTGAGTGGGGTCTGCGATGGCAAACCACTCGTGCCCCTAGAGAAGAAGTGTTTGAGAGAGAAAGAGAGATGAATAAAGAAAAAAGGAGCATGAGTCAAACCTGTGCCTGGGCCCTACGTAGTGCCACCGGGAAGCTGAGGCCACAATGGTCACCCCTACCCTCGAGCATTTGGATGGGGGAAAGCGACCGATGGCCGCGCTTGATGGTCCCACCGACGATGACCCTTGCCCCAGGGCAGGCAAAATGTGCAGAAGAGAGGGTGGCGGCGATGACGAATAAGAAGAGCCTACTAGGATCGGAGAGAAGGACCGCGGACGCTTCCCCTCCCCTCTGGGAGCCACCGTCCCCGAAGATCCATCTGTTCCCCCCTCAATGCGGATGCCACCAGAGAGGTGAGCGCGGCGTGCAACGAGCCCACGCGCATCAGTCTCCGAAAGCATCGAGAGGACGGCATGGCACAACTGGTCCTCGCACAAGGGCACAACACCCCCTAGTAGGATCCCCATCACTAGGTCCCGTACCTCTACAATTAGCATCAACAGCTCCAAGATCTCCGTCTCGGTGAGGTTTGTGCCCACCTCTCGTCGTGTGCGGGTCGTATCATCCTCGCCAGTGTAGAACCACGCCGGGCGAACCCTCGCATGCAAGGGCACGAGATGGCGGTGGAGGAAGTCCGTCACTACCATGGTTGATGTGAACCTAGCCTACCATAATTGGACAATCCGGTCCAGCACCGGCCACCATCCTTCTCCAAGGATGGGCGAGGCGGACCATGTGTCGACTTCGGCGACCAAAGGAGAGGCCGGAAGGTAGATGCACTGGTGGGGTGTGATGGTGTTCATATGCAGTGACTGCCTCTTCCAATCTTCCTACTTATCGTGGAGGATCATGGCAATGTACTCCCCCTCATGAGCGGCCCGAAGCTTGAAGAAGCACACCCCCACCATGCGGGGAGGCGTTGCCAGCTAGTATGCTTGGGCATTGGAGGTACAAGAAGTGGCGGAAGAGCTCGACAGAAGGTCACACACCGATGAACATCTCGCACAGATGGGTGAAGATGGCTAGTGTGAGGACGATGTTGGGCGTGAGATGCACCAAATGCAACTGGTACTCCTCCAACACGCAAAGGAAGAAGGTGGAGAATGGGGGAATGAGCCCACAGAAGAAGAAGGGGAGGAACACTACCACCTCCCTTGGCTCGTCGGGAGTCGCCGAATCCGTCACCCCATGAATCACCATGCTACCAACCCGACCAACCAGGGGCAGCATCGCTCGAATCTTCTCTAGGGCATCCGCAGCCATGATCATCGAACGCCTGAGGTCGGCAACCCGGGGGTCACGCTGGAGCAGCTGGAGCGATCACTCCTGGTCATGGCAGTGAGAAGAGGAGTAAAGGAAGAGAAAATAGCGAGAAGGTGAAAGGTTGCAAATGACAAGTGGAGATGAAGGAAGCCCTAAGGGCTTGCACATGGGGCTTTATAAAGCGACGGGTGCGGTGCTTCGACTTCGAGAAACGGCCGCCGAAACATAAGTGCGGGAGGGTCCTAGAATCTAGGGGAATCCCAACCAAAACTCAGGCGTTTTGGCACAAGGAGAAGACAAAGCGTCGAAAGGTGGCCCCCTTCCTACTACTGGGCCCCACGCTTGACCTAGGAAAGATGGTCCAACATGGGGCCGGGGGCTGCTGTCAGCACCAAGGAAACAGGGGTCCCCCGAGAAGGCACTTACAAGTGGGGCCTACATGCAGAAAGAGGATCCCTCTTGGAGCCCAACTAAGGAGATGGGCTCTAAAAACCAAAGCCTAGAAAGGACAAAGAAAAATATTGCCTCCAGGTGGTGGGGTCTACTGATGGCCCACACAGTGGGAACGGGGTGCTCCTAAGGAGGCCTCCCGGGAAGGCCCCTAGGAAGGCTCGGTTCGGGGCGAAGCCAACAGTGGCGTGGCAGTCGAGGTAAGCTATCGGCAGGTGCCCTGTCCCCATTAAAACACCATCATTACAAGTTGACGGGATGCGCCTGGGTGCCATGGGGACTGACGGTTTCACCCGTCCCATCCAACAGGTGGCAAGCGTCACCCGTGTGTCGAGAGCGCCCGCCTGGCTCCCGGCCATCCTCTGCCTTGAGGTGGGCCCACACGTGGACCTGGAAAAGGGTGAAGGTCTCCCGGGAAGGGCCCCGGGAAGCGAATCGAACACCCCCTGTCCCGGGGTGGTGGGCCCAAACTGAGAAGAGCAATGATCGCTAGGGGAAAGCGATAAAAGCAAGGGTTTTACAATACAAAGGACCTGGTCAAGTCCTACGAAGCCGTTCAGGCCAAGGTGAGAAGCATCAGATGCAAGTAGGTGAGGTGCTAGGAGAACTGTAGCAAAGTAGGCAGCCATTGGGCCACCGCATTCACACCTGAGGGAGAAGGAAGGATTGGGCACAAGACTTGCCCCAATCAGCCTTCCCATGGTTTGAACATAACACACAGGACGTAGGGTATTACGCTTCCGAGCGGCCTGACACTGTCTAAAAGCTTTCTGAGTGCAATTAACAAAACCAACTCCCCTCAACGCCTCTCAAATCCCTACGCACAAACTAACCCCCAGGCCAGATCTCTAAAAGGGGGTCCCATCGGATCCCCACTGTCGGTGCTTGACCACCGTTAGTGCTACTCACTTGTAACCATAGCGGTGGTAGGGTCGTGGGCGGTGGCTCTGGTGGTCGCAGTGCTGCCAGAGTCACGCGGGCTGGTTGGGGAGGCAAGAAATCTCATATTCGAATACCATGGATATAAGAGGAGGGAGGTTGAGAGAGGAGAATGGTGCTCACCAGTGTTGGAGGTGAGTTGGCGGTTGGCGGCGCGCAAAGGAAGATGAGACAGTGGTGAATGGAGGATGATGAGAGCAGGTTTGGTGCATTTTTTTTCTTTTCATTTTTCTTTTATCATGTAGCA
This sequence comes from Setaria italica, assembly GCF_000263155.2. Classification (NCBI taxonomy): domain Eukaryota; kingdom Viridiplantae; phylum Streptophyta; class Magnoliopsida; order Poales; family Poaceae; genus Setaria; species Setaria italica. Next base: position 18,283,861 of record NC_028458.1, on the reverse strand, counting down.
CAAGATATAGTGGGAGGAGAGAGGTCTCGACCAAACATTATCTGGAGAATCCTCTCTGCCTAGTAGCCTCCAAAAATCTTTTAACGTGGTTTGATTCAGATCAATATTTGGGCCTCAAGGCTTGTTTGTTTGAGCTTCTTGGTAGCTTCTCAGTGTGAAAAACCAGAAGTTCAAACAAATAGTAAACTTCTCATGCAACTTCTGAAAAGCTAAAATCCCGAAAAAAAACTGAGTTTATATGGAAAGATGAAACTTTTTATAGGGGCAAAGCTCACCTCTCCCCTTCTCCTACCGCAAGCAACTCACTCCTCCACGTAAATTATCAGCGGTGGCCGGTGAGATCTCCTATTGGCCTGCCATGATCTCTTCTTCTCCATCAAAGATGCACCTTATGCAAGCTCGCCTCGTCGAATTTGTCTTCCAACTTCTCACGTGTTCAATGGAGCAAGTTCTGGTAGCATGGCGGTGGTTTGTCATGGAACAAGGGCAGGAGCACTTAGTCCAGGTGACAATAAAATGAGTCGCAACGAGTGTAGGTGAGAAGAGATGGCTTCATTCGCAGTGTGCTGCATTCGGATCTGATCTGCACAGATCCAACATAAGCTTCCTCTCCCTCTGCGACAGATGCCACCTCGACTCCATGGCTCATGAATGCCGAGGTCTGTGTCCACAGCAACTTCAAGTTTAGCTCTAAGCCTCTGATCTAAATTTCATTGCACTTGAGGTCCAATCTTCTTCCCTCATCTGAATTTTGACACATTGATCTAAAGCTTCATGCTCCGATATGAGTTGTGATGTGAAATTTGATTAGTTTGAGCTCCAATTTTTTTTTGAACGAACGGGTACCAAGACAATGCCTATTTCATTGATAAAGCATAGATAGGTACAAGCCGGCTAGCCAGCAGAAAAAAGATAATGATTACTTTGCACCGGCCAAGATCCATGTTCCGGCTTGTGACTTTATCTTTGCAAAAAGTGAAATAGGTGAAGCCTCTCGCAGTGATGGAATACTCATGAATTTTTCTCCTTCCACAGCTCCCACATGATTAGGAGCGTGAGGCTTTGGAGTGCTCTCCACGGTGCTGCCGGCGAGGTGGTTATGATTGAACACCATTCTAGTGTTGTGTCGCACGGCCTCCATTCCGATGGGTGGATGCTCGAGATCCCCGTCCCGTAAACTGTGAGAATCCAGATTCTTTTGGTATAGTAGCATTCGATGAGCAAGTGCTTGGCCGTTTCTCCTGTCTGCTAGCAGAGGCGGCAAAACGGGTTGTGCATCCAGCTACGCCGAGCAAGTCGGTCTGAGGACTAGACTCGATTCTAGGTGATAAGCCATGCGAAGATCTTGCATTTTGGAGGAGCCCAGGTTTGTCAGATGATGTTTATATGCGACACCTTGGTGCAGCTAATGAATTGGGCCGTGTAAGCGGAAGTTGCCGTATAGGTTTTGTTGTTGGTAAGTTTCCACTGTATCATGCGCCACAGTTCAACGAATTCGTGTAGGTGGACGATTGCAATTCCACTAGCCATATTAAGGTCTTTAATCCATGTATTGTGGTGTAGCGCCTCTACAACTTTCCTCCTTTTGTTTTTCAAGTGGACGAAGAGGCTCGATGCAATGTCCTTCGGGCGGCGGCCTTCAATCCAACTTGAGTGCCAGAAGCTGGTATTTCTTCCGTTGCCCAACGTTATTGATGTACACGGGGCGAAGACGAGCCGGTCGGTTTCATCGCATGGTGTTTCCGTTCCTACCCAGGCCTTTTCATCATTGGCCCATGCATACCATAGCCATCGCCGAAGTGCTCTCGCAAAGTTTTCTAAGTTAGTATGCCCAGACCTCCATTAACCATTGGAAGACAGCTACGGATCCGGTTCACTTGCATTTTGCCCCCATGAGGTCCCTGTCTCCAGCCCACAAGAATCTCTCTTTAGTTTATCCAATTCCTCCAGGAATTATTTAGATGTTTTGAGGGCGGTTAGTAGGTACACTGGTTGTGATGTTAGGACCGATTTTGTAAGGCTTAGGCGCCCTGCTTGCATGAGGTGACGGACGTTCCAGGTTGACAGTTTCGCTGCCACCTTGTCAATCAGAGGTTGTAATTCGATTCTTCGCAGTCTTCGGATGGCTAATGGCAAGCCTAGGTATTGCATTGGGAATCCTGTTCTGGCAACTGGTAGGTTTGTAAGTAGGTTGTTCAGGTCAATATTGTTGCAACTGATGGCTGCGACGCTAGTCTTTTGTAGGTTGGTACTGAGACCCATGACCTCACCGAAGCAAATGAGGAGCTTCTTGGTGTTGTCTATATCCTCTCTTGTCGGCATATATGGAGGCGTGGAATCGTACCATTCGACCACCGAGTTTGCTGAGGAATCCTTTATCGGTGGCAAGGGATTGTAGTCTTTGGAGTGGGTCGATCGCTAAGATGAAGAGCAGAGGGGATAGAGGGTCCCCTTATCGCAGACCACGACCGTGCTGGATTGGTTGCCAGGGTGTATCATTGAGAAGAATTTTGATGTTGATGTTGCCAGGATGGCCAGCGCGGAGGAATGCTTCTTTGTTGTAGCATAGTAAGAAGGTAGTCCCATCGAACGGAGTCGAACGCTTTGGAGATGTCAAGTTTCATAAGCAAAGCTAGTCCTGTTTCGATGGAACTTGCGAGTGATGTTTCGGACGTATAGAAAATGGTTGTGTATACTGCGTCCTTTGATGAAGGCACTTTGACATGGCAAGACTAGGTCGCGCATGAAAGGTGCCAGCCGTAGCGCGAGCATTTTGCTAATGATTTTTGCGAATGCATCTATGAAGTTGATGGGCCAAAAATGATTTTCACGAATGCGTGTATGAGGTTGATGGGCCAAAAGTCATGTACACTATCTGCACCGTCTTTTTAGGGATGAGCACAATATTTGCATAATTGAGGATATTGAGGTTGTTGCATCGAAGATTGTAGAAGGAGTTGATTGTCGCGATGATGTCATTTCCAACGATGGGCCAGCACTTTTTGAAGAACAAGCCCGTGTAGCCATTCGGGCCAGGTGCTTTGTCAAGTGGTAGCTGATTTATGGCCTTGAGGATTTCCTCTTCCGAGAAGGGCACATCAAGGGTGGAGAGTTCCATGGCCGGGAGTTGCAGAGTAGGCCATTTAAGGTTGCGTAGTCGCTCTGGAGGTTCACTCATTACATGAGAGAAGTGGTCATGAATGATTTCCTGCTTGTCAGCATGGGAGACGGCCCATCCGCTACCGCTGCACAAGTGATGTATAATTTTTTTCCTTCGTCATGCATTCACCTTCATGTGGAAGTATTTTGTATTCGCGTCACCTTCCCGCAAGTTGGTGATTCTGGAGCTTTGTCGTTTCCTAGCTTTTTCTATTACTACCCATCCAAGGAGCCATTTTTTCAACTCTGCACACAGTAAGAACTCCGCCTCTTATAGCTCCCATGCCTCTTGCGCAGTGTCTAGCTGCCTCTTGCGTAGTGTCTAGCTACAATATGACCTCTAGGCCATAAGGAACTTGAGCTTAGCATCGGAGATGAGGACTTGCTCCATACTCAAAGGGCTCTTGATGTGGAGACGAGCTTGTGACCTAGGCGATGGAAAGGCTCAGTGTGGGTTGTTGGTTGATTACATGCTTGGTTGACCACTTCTTGGAAGTTAGGCAACTTTATTTCTCGAATTTGAAAGTTGCTGGCCTTCATGGTCCAGAGTTGTGTGCTAGGAGTAGTGGGCAGTGATCGGAGTGTGAGGAGGAGAGCGTGTGGAGAACATGATTGTCGAATGAGAGGTACCAATGCTCATTACAAAAAAACCCTGTCTAGGCGCACGAGGGTGGGCCTACACTGCTCGTTGCTCCATGTGAATTTTCTATTTTGTAGGTGTATTTCTTTGAGTTCGCGGAAGTTGAGAGCAGCTCTGAAGTGCCGCATCAGTTGCCAATTTAAGCTGTTGTTTTTATCTCTTGCTTTGTATATTAGGTTGAAGTCTCCCAATAGCAGCCATTTTGCGTCGCCGTGTGGTTTGAGGGAGCGTAAGTGTTCTGTGTTGCAAGAACGCAGTTTTCTTGTTTTGTTTGGTGGAACCATAGACCATCGAGAGGGCAAAAGATGTTGCACAATGCCGCATAGTTACCGTTGCCGGCAGAGTAGCGACCTATGCGAATGTCCTGCATCTCCACATGGTTCTCATCCCACAGGATTAGAATGCCGCCTTTTGTGCCTTGGGTTGGTTTGAAAGCGAACTGATTCAGACGATGCCCTCAAAGGAAGGTGGCTAATGTTGCGTCGATACTCTGCAATTTGGTTTCCTAGAAGCAGGCTATGTGACATGAGGTTCCCATGAGGGTCTCGTGTGCTGTCAAACATCTTGCCGACGCGTTGAGGCCTCTCACATTCCAACATAGGATGTCGATGTTTCCTTTAATCATTTGATGGGCGTTTGCTCTAGATATGCTACGCTGTCGTTGGTGCTTTGTGCTTCGTATTCATTACGAGTAGCTTATTCAGGTTGTTCATGCCATGGCAGAACCTTAGTTTGTGCCCGAAGGTCGCAACCAACAAGGCTTAGCAGTGGTAGAGGAGGTAAAGTCGCGCATGGTGCCCAAAGGTTGAAGCCAGCAGGGCAGAGTGCATGTCTTGCCCGAAGGTTGCAGCCAACAGGGCGAAAGTAGAAACTGCAAATGAAGTTCAGGGGTGCAGGATACATAGCAAACTGGTTTACTCAGAGGTGAGATGCGAAGATGGTCACTCTGTTGCTGTCGCTGTCGTCTCCATCTGCAGATCCTCTCCCGCTTCACCCAACATTCCATAGCAAGGCGTCAAAAGCCTAGTCGGCACCTTCGTCGTCAAGGTCGAAGAGGGCTGTCATGGCCGCCACGATGTGCTCCGGGAGTGGTCCCTGAAACACGCTGACAAACTCCTACAGTATTTCCTCTATTGGCACAAACTCACCATCAAACACACCCATTCCCCCTACCAAAAAAAATCATCAGACACACCCAGCTTACGCCAGAGGTTGTGCTGGACACATTCCACCGGCAACATGGCTGGCTTTGTTGCAAGGCGAGCGCTTCTTCTCACGACCGAGAGGTCGAAAGTGCACTGTGTCGCTGGTGTCGCACCAGGTGTTGTTGCAAAACGGTCTTAGGCGGGTCGGTGAAGAGGTCGTCGATGGCATGCGCGTGGGGCACCTCCTCAGCCACTGCAGTGTCTTAGATTGGTGGCCGCAGCCGTGGCGCCACCTGCCGCCACCACCTCTTCTGCTTTGGCCTGGCCGTTGGCGCCGCTTGCCACGACCGCCTCCTCTGTTTCGGGCTGGCCGTCGTGAGCCAAGGCCTCACTAGTCTCCCGCGTCTTTGTCATAGTCATAGGTGCCCCGTTGCCATGCTGCATAGCGAGCTCCATGTTGTCAAGAGCTCACGCCACTTCCGCCATTGATGGCGGGAGCACAGTCAGGATTCTGGAGAAAACACGCTTGGTGGGGATCGGCGGTTCAGTGAAACCTTCTCAACGATGGAGCAGGCCCCATTCCCTTGACTTGTGTCGCCGTCCAGGCCTAAGGCATCATTCAGGTAGACGGGCCTGGCTAGACATGTGATGTTGCAGTCAAGAATATTTTAGTATTCAGTAGCTCTCGCTGTTTTCCCCCTCACCACTACAATAGTTTTCATGGGAGGAAAAAATACATCTGTTTTCTTGTGCACGGAAATTTACAGGTGTAATTTATTTGCAGGTGCAAAATAATCCAAAGTTGCCATAGCTTCTGCATTGAACCGTTCCATTTCGAACTTTGCGGCTTCTCTTCGCTGCGACGATGTCCCCACAGCCCTCCACCTTCCTCCCTCGCCTCGCCACCGCCGCCGCTCGCGCCCTCTCCGTCTCCCCCCGTTCCTACCACCCAACGCACTACCCCTCTCCCGCCTCCGCGGCGCCCGCCTCCAGCCCGCACGCCTTCCACAAGCACCTCGCATCCGTCGCGACGCACCTCCCCTCCCTCCTCGCCGCGCTCTCCCGCGCCCGCGCCGCGCGGCTCCCGCTACCCCCGGCCACCCGCGCGCTCGCCGCCACCGCGCTGCTCCGCCACGGCCGCCTCCCCGACGCCCTCGCGCACTTCAGCCTCCTTCCGGACTCCGATCCCGCCGCCCCGCTCCCCGCGCCGCTCTGCAACTCCCTGCTCGCTGCGCTCGCGTCATCAACCGGGTCCCTCGCCCACGCGCGCAAGGTTCTCGACAGAATGCTCGTGGGGACCGTCGAGCTGGACACCGTCGGGTTCGGGGTGTTCGTCAAGGCCGTGGGCAGGAAACATGACGGACTGGCCGAGGTCCTGCGGCTGGTGGATATGGTGGGCTGTCAGGGGAGCCGGATTAGCAGGTCGGTGGTGGCGGCCATGGTCGTTGACGGTATGTGTAGGGAGGGGAGAATTGAGGATGCTTGGCATGCTCTTGAGGAGTTGAGGTCGCGCGGGTGGAAACCAGATTTCGTGGCATATAGGATAGTGGCCGAGGAGTTTAGAGTGGCGGGGAGGGTGGAGGAGGAAGGAAGGATCTTGAAGCAAAAGAGGAAGCTCGGGGTCGCACCGAGGAAGTCCGAGTACAGGGAGTGTGTGCTGGCACTGGTGTCCAATGGACTGATTACAGAGGCCAAGGAGATGGCAGAGGCGTTTGTGTTGGGGGATTTCCCGATTGATGATGATGTGCTCAATGTTTTGGTCGGTTCAGTGTCTGACATTGATGTTGATGGTGCTGCCATGTTCTGCAAGTTCATGATGGGAAAGGGGAGATTTCCAAGCACTGATATGCTTGTGCACCTTTGTGAGAACCTTTGCAAGAGTAAGAAGGGTGACAAAATGTGGGAAATTTTCATGGTGCTTCTGGAGAAGGGTTATTGTAAGAATGCAAGGGATTACCATTTGGTTGTGTCATTCTTGGGCAAGGCTGGCAAGGTGAGGGAGGCATATGATGTGCTCAAGGAGGTGAAAAGAAAGAGACTAGATCCTGATGTTTTGTCGTATAATGCTCTGATGGAAGCACTATGTAGAAATGACCTTCTTAGGCCAGCCAAGAAGTTGTGGGATGAGATGTTCACCAGTGGGTGTAGCCCAAATCTGCATACATACAATATACTCATTACAAAGTTTACAGAAATGGGTGAAAGTGAAGAGGTTCAACAGCTGTTTGATCATATGTTCCAGAAAGGAGTGGCTCCAGATGGTGCAACTTACACTTCCTTCATCACTATGTTGTGCCAGAAAAATAAATATGAACAGGCCCTGGAGATATTTAGGAGATCTTTGATGCAGGATGCTGAAGTGGCTAGTTCAGTGTTGAGTATGTTTATCCCTGCACTCTGCAAACAAGGTATAAATGAAGTTTTGGCTGCTTCTCACATTGCTTTTTATGTCTTATTTGAACAATTTCTATGACATAATATTTTGCAGGTAATTTCAAAGTGGCATTGAGTGTTATGTGTTCGGTTCCATCTAATGTTGAGAATTTGAATTCACACGTCATCTTGCTGAAGAATCTAACAGACATTGGAGAAGTAGAAATGGCCCTTGAGCACCTAAAATGGATTAGGAGCAACTGCAGTTCTAATTTTCAGAACATAATGAATGAGCTCATGGCTTCTCTATCGACATCTGCCAGTCTTCAACATGTGACGAAGTTGATGCAGTATTTAAACTCACAGAGGCTTGTTGATGATGATAACCCATGGATGAAATTGATAGGAGATGTATATGCTTGAATTGCAATTTTTCAATGAGTAGTACATCCACCTTGCAAAAGGGGAAAGAGTGATTGAGACTATTATGTGAATTGATCAGGCAGCCACAACCGTATTACAGAAACAAATCTATATTGCAATTATGAAGTATCACAGCCTCTCTGTTTATACCTATCACAAAATGGCCAGATTACAAAAGGCAATGTAATGTGTACAGCATATCCTAGCTGTTTTCCTTACAAGAAAAGGTATTGTGTTTACATAACATGTCCTTTTACTCTTCCGTTTGCTAGTTTTAGCAACAGGACTTCTTACTGTGCATGTTCCAAGAAAATAAATCCAGTTGTGAGCATTATACGATAAGGTGGGGATATGATTAATCTCATATTTAGTTTCTTCTCATTGTAGGTCTGGAACTGCAGTTTTATCTCTGTAGGTATCTTGGAAGATTTCATCTAAGTCTCTGGAATCATGTGTCACTAATTACTGGTCCAATGGTTGTTAGTACATGTTATGTTAGTTTTATCTGGTATAACATGCTTATATCTTGGCACATACTTGACTTACCGTAACATATTATTTTTATTTTCTTTACATTTTATATTTCCCTAATATTATGTCACCTGTATCAGTAAGAAAACTTGTACATGTAATCATATAGAAAAGCTTGAGCTTATACAGGCTAACAGGCATGTTGAATTGAAATGGGATATGCTCTTTTTATTTCTTCTCTTACCTCATCACTGTCAATGCTGCCAAAATCCTCTGAGGCCCTCTTTATATGTAATATCTCTTCTCCCTTCATTTTTCATTTGGGTTCTGTATGTAGTGCCTTTGGAAGGTAGAATAATATTTTGCCTTCTCCAGAGTCTACCAATAATTGAAATGGTTCAAATGATAAAGTGTGATTTTTGGAGTATCCTGTGGTTTAGTAATGAACCTGGAGATTGCTGTGAAAGTATTACCTTAGTATATGACTTAGACTCTTTGATATAACTATATATTCCATCCTCCTTCAGCCTTCTCCTTATAATTTGTGTAACTTTCATTATTAATCATTGTCATTGTGATACATATCATGATTACTACCCTGATGAATTCATTTTCTCCTTGCAGTTTAGCCTCACTTCTGTCACGTGTATTGTCGACCATTTCTCAACTTTAACACTGAGAATAATAAATTTCCACAGCTCTTCATCAGGTTCGCACATCCGACTCAGTAAACTCCTAATGTTTATGTTTGCATGAAATTTAAGCAGCACACTTGAGGGTGGGTCGGCGCACATTGTATTGATTCCTAATAGCTTCTGAATGTAGAATTAGGCGCTTACCGGACACGTTTCGTCTTCCTGGGCATGAAGAACTCCATTCCTAAGAGGCATTCCAACAGGGGAAAAGAAGACTTAGAACTCTGATCCAACAGCATGAGCATTCCTAAGGTACTCGATGCTCATGCTGCAGCATTTGCCCAGTTGGTGGTCGGAGGGATATCTTTACTTTACGTACGCTGAAAGAAGACTTAGAACTCTGATCCTTTTGGCTGCCCCTGACGGCCTTTGAAGAATTGGATGCTATAGCTGACCCAAAGTTAAGATCAAGATTGCAGCTCTGGCAATGTGCCAATGTCCTGAAGTCCTGAGACTTCTGACTGCAGATTTAGATGACTACCTTGTACCAGTATGTAGTTTCATTTTGCTATTGAGTTAAGGTTTTGGAAAGTCCTGTAAGACAGGGAAAAGCATATTTTCAGCAATGGCATGTGTTTATGTGATCATATTATTTAAATATAATGAGGCGAAACAATAGCCAGCAATGCAAAGGCTAAGGGACTACACAATGTTCCTATATGACATGTACGGATATACCGAATCAAAGCGGCAGTTCGTTCCTCTTGTTCATCAACTGTGACGAGAAGAGGGGAAAACTCTACCCATGAAAAAAATTGCCATCTCCAAGAAAAAACTTCCTAAACCCCTCCAATTAGTCCCACTCCTCGTCGCTGATCATTTCGTCCTCATCCCTGGGCGGCCGGACAACGATCAACACCTCGGCGGCTGCGACGGTGATGCCCTGCTCAGCCAGCTTTCTCCCCCTCTCCACCACAAGCCGGCCTTCCTTCTCGAGGACGTAGCTCCCCTGCTCCGCCACCTCCTTCTGGCCCCGGTTGGCAATGACCAGCACCGGCTCCTCCTCGGCCGTCCGCCACGGCAGCCTGCGCCCGTCGGCCAGCTCGATCGCGACCGCCTCCTCCGCGGCCGCGGCGACGGGGCCCCATCCGGGCACGACGGCCCAGCGCGCCCACGCCTTGTCCACCTCCACGATCCCGAGGTCGACGTCCGTCTTGGTCCGCCTGGGCGCGGACTCCATGGCCGCGACGCCGTCCGTCTCCCTCACCACCGGCAGCAGCAGCACGGTGGACGCCTCGGCGACCTCGCCGTACTGGAGCCGCACCACGTTGACGGCGGGTCGCGAGGCGGTGTCGTCCTCGCCCTCCTCCACCTCCTCCCCGGCGGCCTTCTTCCTGGCGCGCTCCATCTCGAGCTCAAGACGCGCCCTGGCCGTCTCGGTGGCCACGACCTGCAGCGCGCGGTTGAGCTCGGCGATGCGGTCATCCACGTCGATGGCCTCCCGCGACTGGCGGAAGCGCGCGAAGGCGAGGCAGTCCCCCGGGGACGCGCCGTCGAAGGCCTCCCATCCTTCGTCCACCGCGCGGCGGCGCGGGAAGTCCTTCATGGAGCGCGCCAGCTCCCGCACGCCCTTGGGCTCGAGGCGGTAGTCGATGGCGTGCTTCGCGGCGTCGGCGCGCTGGCGCGCGTTGAGGAAGCGGAGCTCGTAGAGCAGGTCGGGCCCGCCGTAGGAGTCGAAGTAGGGAAGCAGGTCGGGAGGGAACGCGGCCGTCTCGCTGAGGAGCGAGTCGCGGACCTGGGACGCGACGACGAGGCAGTTCTGCTCGACGCCGGTGATGCTCGTGGCCTCCTCGATGGAGGACGGGGTGAAGCCGTCGCGGGAGAGCGCGGAGATGAGGGGCGCGTACTCGTGCCACTGGCCCAGGCGCTCGCGAAGGACCTCGAGGCGCTGGGTGAGGTCGAGGGTGCGGAACTTGGACGGAAGCGGGGACGGCGGCGGGTGGAAGGGCTGGTAGAGCTGGCCCGGCGGAGCCATCGGGGGAGGGGTGAAGGGGAGCTTCCGGTCGCCGCGGCCGCCCGTGCTGCCGCCGCCGGGGAGCAGGATTGCGCTCGCGGCGATGTGGCTGGCGCGGCGGCGGCACGACGCGGGGGTGGCCGCGACGGCGGGGCGGGGCGCGCGCTGGTGCCGCGGCGCCGCGGCGGGGTGCGTGTGCGGGTGGGAGAGGGAGAGCATGGTGGCGATAAGGGGGGAGAAGCAGGGGAGGGAGGGACGGAAACAGGGAGGAAACGGACAACGGCCGCAGGACGGAAGCCAGAGCTTATCGTTATCGGGCTTGGCTTATCCTGCTTCCCGGACGTCGCGACGGTTGTAGGAGAGCCGCGCCAGCGCGGTGTCGGATCGGTTGGGCCAGTGTCCGTGCGCGGCTGCGCCTGCGGCCGTTGTCTGTTCTGTTTTCCCGCGCGCATTTTTGGCAGTGGGATGGAGCGTGCTGTGCGCGAGCACGAGCACTGGAGACATCAAGCATGGGTCCGGGACGGAGCGAGCCCAGGATCCTCTGGGCAAAAATATCACGCAGTAATTCCTGAGACAAGGATAGCTCAGAAAATACCGCCAAATTCTCGACGATTTAAAAGTAGGTCACGGTCTCCTTCGTCTGAATTTAGCTTCTTTTGGTCCGGTTTGGAGGACCGTTTGAACGAAATTTGGGATCTACTACCAAAATGAAACCGCAAGTAAGTTTCAAAAAAAAATGAAACCGCAAGCAACAACAATAAAAGAGGCAACGAAGCCAGCTGGGCCACTATGCCATGACGGTGAGGCAGAGCCCAGCCTTCCTTCCTAATCCTGGGTGGGCTAGTCAGGTTCCAGCGAGAGATACGGAGGCCTGGCTTGACCTGTCGAGAGATACGTTCCAGCGATCTCGATCAGTGCTTTCAACATCTATTATCCCTTTCAAAAAAAAACATCTATTATCAATTTTTCTCAGAGAAAAACAAGTATCTACTCAATTCAATTAGCTGTACTATCTAGTTGAAGAAGTTGGTGTATGATTAGAGCTGGATGCGTTCAAACTTGTCTGAGATCAGTGCATGTATGATTCATGCAGCGATGCCGGTTGCTCTCAGAGAAAAACAAGTATCTACTCAATTCAATTAGCTGTACTATCTAGTTGAAGAAGTTGGTGTATGATTAGAGCTGGATGCGTTCAAACTTGTCTGAGATCAGTGCATGTATGATTCATGCAGCGATGCCGGTTGCTCTCGGTAGTAGAGCGCAGCTGACCTCACCAGTCACACCCACCACGACCTTGACCGCAAATCAACCCGCTAATCCAAGCTTCCTTGATTAGCATTATCTTGTCAACTGACCCTTCCAGAAAGAAACAAAAAAGTTCGCCCTCAAGTACCTAGAACTACCAGTGAGCTACGGCGGCTTCCGGTGCAGAGGAGATGAGGGGCCTGCGGCAAATGGTGTCCGGCCACGCCGTTGCTAGCCGCGCGCCGTGGATGGCGCTGCAGGGGAAGGGGAGGAGGAGGAGGAAGATGGCGGTGGCCAGGCTCGGTGGCGACGTCAGGCCGCGTCGCAGGTTCCTGGGGACGGCGCTCCGCCGGCTGCACCTCCGGTGGCGGCTGGCGGCGATGTACAGGCGGGCGCTGCGTCGGCTGCGCGCCGCCTGCGCCAGCGGCGCCGTCCAGCGCATCCTCGAGAGCGCCGCGCTGGTCGGCGCCGCGCGCCTGGACGCCGGGTTCTGAGCGGTGCCTGCTCGCGGCCGGCGCGCTCGCGGATGTTGCGATGGTTCTGACGAGTAACGACCGGCCCCGCACATCGGCGCATGTATTGTTCCTTGATATCGTATACTCACTGCGCAGTACCCAGAGAGAAAAAAAAAAGAGGAAAGTGCCCTTTTATGCTCGACAAGAATTCCACTTTCCGGTGCTGTACTTGTTTCTTTTCTCAGTCTCGGTTCAGCGTATAGTAGCCCCGAAGTAAACCAGACAGACGCTTCCCCGGGAAAAAGCAGACGAGGGAGAAAACAGAAAAAAGGCATCCCCCACGCCACGCGACTCGGCAACAGAATCACCAAACGGCCCCGCGTCCACGTTCACCGACCCAGCCCACTGACTGGAACGCACTGCAGCAGCAAAGCCAGCAGGCAGCAGCAACCGACGGGTAGACTCCACCCCGCCGTCGAGACTCGAGACGCGATCACCACCCGCCCACCACGCAGTAGACATCACGAGAGCTGCCGCTCGGGTCCCGTCGCGGCCTCGCTCCGGTCGATCACCCAGACCTCAGAGTCCCAGTACCGGATCTTCCCTGCCGCCGCAGCCGAACGGAACATTCCCTTCTGCAGCCAAGAAGAGAAGAATGGAAGATCGGGCGAGGGTCGTCCTCCTCCTCCCATTCCCCGTCCCCTCGCTGCAGTCCGCACGCACACGGCACGGGCCGGAACCCGCGAGAAAGTTGCGACCGTCGCCATCTGGTGGTAGACCGTAAACGGGCCCTCAACCCAGGGACAGAACTGGAAGGCGGGGCGCAAATTTACCGCGTCTGTCTCGACTCGATCTGAACGGGGAAAGGGGAAAGAAAAGGGTACGAGCGGACGGACGGTATGCTACTCTGCTAGGGAAAATTAGTGGTGGACTCTCTACTAGTACTGCAGCAGCAGATCAATCGGGCCAAGGCCAGCGAGACGCGTGGGGGAACAGAGGGTGGGTGGGAGGGAGGGAGGACGGGCGCGGGGGGCAACCCAGCGCGATCTCCGGAGCAGGCCGGCGGGGGGCCATGAGGATCCGGAAGCGCACCCCGGCCAGGGCCGCCGACCCGGGGCCCGCGACGGCGCTCTCCGCCTCGCCGCCGAGTTCCCAGCCACTGCTGCACCACCCCAAGGTGAGTGAGATGCTGGCGCTTGCTGTTACCGGTACTGCTGCCCTGTGGCTCTGCGTTGTGTGTCTCTGCGTGCACCCGCCGGCGAGATCGGAGATTCATTGGGAGCGTTGACGCCGGCTCCCCATCGGGTCTTTGGGGTTTGGGCTGCTATTGGTCAGGTGATGATCATCCTACCGTGTTCGCCTCACCGTTACTTTTGGCTGCCGTTCCTGGTGCAGGAGAGATCCCGCGAGGAGGACGAGACGGACGAGAAGCGGGTGATCCTGGTCGCCGGGGTCCGAGTCCAGGAAGAAGAGGGCGACCGGGTCCCCGCCGCCGCCGCGTCCAACGATAGGTGCGTGCGAACCGAACCCCCGCCTCCTCTTTAGTCTGTTCAGGTGTCCCCTGCGAGATCTTGGCTCTTGGGTGGGGTACTGGGATGGAGTTAGCTGAGAAATCGCTTTTCTGCCTCCTACGCAGCAGCGCGATGGACGACGACGTGCCCAAGCCGCAGCCGCAGCCGCAGGGCGCCCGGTGCAGCCGGAACGACGGCAAGCGGTGGCGCTGCAAGGGCGCGGCGGTGCCGGGGTACCTGTTCTGCGACCGCCACATCGCGTGGTCTTCACGCAAGCGCAAGCCCAGGCCCAGGAAGCACGAGCAGCAGCAGCACGGCAGCGGCGGCCTGGGACCCCCTACCGCGAAGGGCGATGTGGCGTCGGCAGAGGAGGATACGCCTGAGCTGGGGCACGACGGCGGGTTCCAGAAGCGGGCGAAGGGCGGCGAGACCTGGCCAGCGGCCTGAAGGCCGTGCTCTGCTCTGCTCAGGAAACCTCTGCTTGCTCCAACTGATTGATACGACGACCGCGCGTAGCTGCATCAGCATTTCGCGTCGCGTCCAAATCCTTCTCGTTTTTGATGCTGTGATGCTGATATACTCCATACTCGTAGTAGTGCTAGTGTTCATCTGACGGCAGACGATTGGAACCAGGGCGAATGCCGTGATGCCTTTCCAGGGAGAATCCAGGATCTGATGCGAAAGCAGACAATGGGAATGGGGGAATTGATCATTGGCCGTGCCTCGTTCTTCTCGAGGTTTTTTCTAATTGCTTTGGCACTAAAATATCTTGGCTCAGTGCGGTGGAAGGGACATGATCTCGTAAAGCTTAGGATTGTTGCACAAAGGGATGTGCATATTGCTAGCAGTGGCGCGTGTGCCACTACTGTGCTTAATAATGTTGGGGCCAAAGGAGGGCATTACCAATGGTGTTCATTAAGGTGTAGGATTAGATTAGATGCCTACGTGGACCCCCCCCTGACACGCATTTCATGAAATACCTTATGCGCATAGGCCAATGAGCAAAGCAAGCATTACGCCTTGTGCAGCGTGAAGCCGTGACCAGCCGACAGGCGTTGCCACCACAGCTGCAGATTTGCTTGCCAAACACCATGAATGCCTAGCTGCTTACTCCAACAAGGAACAAAGTTGGTACACCGACAGCAGCACCGTACGGGCACTTCCAACTTGTTAGGATGTAGGGGTGACATTCTTGCTAGAGCTAGCCGGCCTCAGCACAACTCTCCCAAGATCACCAGCTTCCCAGCGAGCACTCTGCGTGCGCCCGTAGGTCTATGTCATCGCTGCACGCGGCGTCACCGTCCATATCGACACGGCATTGCAAGGATGGTACGGTGAGGCGACCGATGTCGCCATGTAGTAGTACTATTCCGCCTGCGGCCTGTCGGCACTCGGCATGCACACCATCATCTCGCTTTAACGAGGCGTGTGCGTGCATGCTCTTCCGGACGTGCAGCCGGATGGTGGACATGCGCGAACGGAGACGCGCCGATGCCGCTTCGGTGTAACGCTACCTGGTAGGCGATTATTTGGCCGAGGGTTTAGAAACTGTACTGTACGCAAAAATCGTGTTCTCCTTCCTTCGGTCCCATGGCCTCATCATGTGCTCATGCTGTGTTTTCAAGAGAGAGCGCGCGCGCTGTGACGATGGCGCTGCCGTGCTGCTTTGCACGTGCGGCGCAGGCGTACAGCACGTGTCGTGGGCATGCAAAGGACGACTTTTCCAGGGTGCGCGTGAGTTCGCAGCGTAGGTACGGATAGGTAACCCGTAATAACCGTAACAATGCAATGAGGATCTCACAACAGTAGTCAACTCGTCGGTTATTCGCAAACAAAAAGAGTCAACTCAGCTGTTCTTCTTTTTCATATGGCCCAGAGCGCGCTGCGGGCCCTACCTATTACTTCCCGGCCGAGCCAGTTCTGCGGAGCATCCCGGCCCAGTCCCACGCCCGCAAAGCAGCCCACCCAGCCGCCAAGGATACCGCCGCCGCCGGTCGGCCCAAGGTTAGACAGCCAGCGTCGCGGGCTTGCGGCCTCGACCGGCTCTCTGACTTCTCTGCCCTCCTGGAGTCCTGGTCGATGCCGACGCCGACGAGGTCTTCTCTACCCTCCTGGAGTCCTGGTCGATGCCGACGCCGACGAGGTCACGAGACGAGGATGAAGCGCTCGCACGACGCGCCGCGGGGTCCCCTGACGACTAATCGACGAAGGTAGAGGCGACCGGCGTGGAAAGAGAGTTCGGTCGGCGCGCCGCCCCGCTCCGCCGGTCCGTCATCCGTTAGCTGTCGCATCGGATCTATCGAGATTACCCACGCCTGATCCGAGTAGGCGCGCACGCAAATTTTAAGCAAATCCTCTGTGCACGTGCGTGAAAAAACTATACTTAATCTTAATCTGCTTCCTGCCGGCGTAACGTGACCCACATGTAACGACCAGCCGGCTTAATTAGTCGAGAAGCAGCTGCATCCCAAACGCGCTCTTCGTACGCGACCCCGAACGCAAACAGGCAAAAGCAACACAGGCTGCAGGCTGCATCTCAAAACGCAAAAACAACAACCACGTTGTTCCTTCCAAGACGGCTTCGAAACACAGAGGAAACCTGCCCTGATCAGATCAGCTAAAGATATCGATGACAAACCATGGAACAGGCAGGCAAATCAGGATGCAAAAAGCGAAGCAGTTTGTACCACCAACCAAGTCAACAGCAAAACCGGACGGAATAAAAGAAGAATTAAGCTAAGCCAAGCTAGCTGATTAACCCGTCCACTACAACCACGGAGGCTCCATCACATCAAGGACTTGAGTGACCGCGCCTTCACCGGCTTCCTCCACCGCTTCCACGGGGTCTTCCTCTTGCCGTCACCGTTGCTAGCATGTGGATCACCACTTCCATCCATGCTGCTGCCAGCGATACCAATCCCATCGTAGTCGTCGTCGCTGCTATCCTCGTCCACACCAGCAATCCCTGCAATGTCGTCATCACAGCTAGACACATCATTGTGAGGAGCAGCCCGATTGGTATCTTCAGCAGTTTGAGCCTGATCTGCAGCAGGAGGAGAAGCATCTTCAGGCACTTCCTCCTCCTCTTGCTTTACAGCAGGCACAGGCTCGTTGGTGCCGCCGCTTCTGCAGTGCCTCTTGCTGCGGAAGGGGCCGAACCCGGCGTAGTAGTAGAAGCCCTCGGTCGCGTTGAAGTCGCTGCTGGGCTTCTTCTTCCGCGGCTTGTTGCTGGAGGGCTTGGAGGCGGCTGCTGGCACTGGCACTGGCACAGGCACAGGCACAGGCTCCTCCGGCTCGATTGCCGAAGCGAAATCGAAGTCCGGGTTCAGATAGGAGCGCTTCTGCACGAAGTGGTAGTTGCAGAGAGTGTTGGGCTGGCTTACTGTCCGGTGGCAATGCCACCGCTTGCCGTCGTTCTTCTTGCACTTGTAGACCCGCGCTGGTACTTCCTCCCCCTCCTCTTTCTTCACCTTTGCCTTGTTCGAGGCCTCAGCATGCTTCATGTCTTTCTCCTTGCTTGCTGCAGCCTTCTTCGATAACCTCCTTGCAGCATCACGCCGCCGCTTAGCTCTCAACCTGGCAGCTGCAGCCACCTTCTTCGTGCTGGAGACAGGCATGCTGGCCGAGAAGAGCCAGCTCGCGCGAGTCGTGACATGGACGAAGTACCTGTCGACGAGGTCGTCCTCCACCTAATCGAATGAGACAAGTTAATTAATCGACACAGCAGCACACGCAGACGCTCCCCTACGGCGCTACAGCCCCCGAAATGGTGGGCGCGGATCTAGGGTTCGACCCGGAAGCCGCTCCGGCGATTCCAACCCTAGCAGCGCCGCCCCCCCAAATTACCACGAGGGAAGGGTAGCTAACGCGGTGTAGTCCACGGCCAGGTAGGCATCTGCGGCCGGAACAGCCCGCTGACCGCCCATTTGGACCAGCCGGCCAACCCTAGCGGCATGCACGAACCCGGGCACCGCGACCACGGGGACGCGGCGAGACCCTCCCCGAAGCAGAGAGCTTGTGTAGCATGGACCTCCCAGAGCGACACGGAGTGGATACTGAGAGGAGAGAGCGAGAGGGGAGGAGACGGGGAGCGGAGGCGCTGACCTGGGGGTCGGAGAGGGAGAGCTCGGCGATGAGGTCCCACGGCGAGCGGCTGAGCTCGCAGGACTCCCCGGAGGCAGTTGCGTGGCTGGAGTAGCCGCCCCACCCGCAGGATTCGAGCGGCGCCGAGCACGCCGCGAGGTGCGACGGCGGCGGCGGCGTCAGGAGTAGCTCGGCCGGGGCCGCTGCGCCAGGGGCGGGGGCCGCGGAGGCGGAGTAGGCGGAGCCGAGCAGGCGGGCGGCGGTCTTGCGGATCCGCATGGCGGGGAGCGGCGGGGATCTGGCGGCCCCGGGGCGCCAGCCGCTAGGGTTCTGGGATTTTTGGTGGAGGCGGTCTGGGACTGGTGGGAGTCGGACGGGGTGGAGGTGGAATAGAGACTGGGAGGGAGGGAGGGAGGAGAGAGGGGTGGGCTTTTATTTTTTTTATTTTTGGCTATTGGCAAGGCATGGTGCGCTGGCTGCTTGTTGCCTGGTTTGTTCCTACTTTGGTGGCGGCCTGCGGCCCTGCTCGAGTGCTCGTCGAGTCGCCGTGGGCGGGTGTGCGAACCGAGAGCTCGCTTGCTATTCTGCAGTCGCGTTTGGCTGGTTTCCGCAACATTTTCTCGGCACGAAGATTTATACTGGCCAGCCGTGGGCCCCGCTGTGCAGTGACGCACGAGGTTTCACGAGGAACGGGTGGTCACGACAGAGTACCATGTCATCTAGATTTTTTTAATAAAATGAAACTGCCACTCTTAATACATAGTTTCATGGTACAGTGTTATGATGAGATGTGATATGCCATGAAATTATAACATGCTTATTGAGTTTTATGAGACTTAGTAATTGTGCCTCTCCTCTTCTATTTTCTCATAATTAACCTACCAAATCAGCAGTTTTGCTAACGTGGTATGAGATTTAATGCCCGTGAAATCACATGACATTTCCATTGAGACTAGCCTGAGCTCAACTTGCTCTTAAAAGCTCAGCATTTTTTCCGGACTTTAGACATTTCTAGACCAAAGATTATAGAAACCAAATAAACTTGCTACTTTTAAAGATGTTTCTAGCTCAAAGATTTTATAAAAAAAGATATTGGTATTACTTCGTAAAATGAAATATACATGTTTATGTCATATGAGCTAGTTATTTTGATTTTTTTGTTGGAACAATAACATCAACATCATGATCACTTGTTATATACATATAGAAGCCAATTAATAAGTGATTGATATAAATCTTCCTTATCGCGAAGCCTAAGACTCGATATGACGCGCGCCGAGATGCGTCGTGCCCCATGTGAAAAGCACAATAATAAAAAAAAAAGAAATGAACTCCCACAACGTGCAAAGAATACGTACTCTGTGGTGGAGATTAGGTGATCCTATACATCTCAATTGTTAGTTTTCCAGTATTGACTAACAATGCTTTTCTTTTCACTTGGAAAAATCTCTGGAATAATTATTTAATTAGTAGAATAACATAAATTTAGAAACAAAACATGAATATTATATACATAAATTCGTAATAATCTACATCGAGCTCGAGAATCTGACCCCCACTGACCACAACACTAGTGTGACGGTGGCATCGGCAAATGTGATGCATTCAAGGTTAAGATCCCAAAATGAGTGGAATCGCTATAGAAGTACCATGGGCAGACCTGAGGGAGTGGTGTTGCTTGTGTGAATCCACATGGCATCGACGACGCTACGAGGTAGAGAGATTTGAGCTGGGGGTGCTAGGTTTTGCAATTTTGGTGGAGATAAGAAAGATATATATGGTAGCAGGCGGAAAATGGAAGACTAGGGGCAATGTGTGTTCGGTTATCGCGTAAAATCTAGGGGATTTTAGTAATTGTTTCCTTTAAAAGTAGAATGCCAAATAATTGTATGTAAAAAATGCGCAAAAGCTATGTAGTGTCTGCTAAAAGTTAAAAAAAAGATGGAAAATTTAAAACCTAGATGAACCGATGGCTTTTACATCAAACCGCTAAATTTTACAATCCAAGTGACTAAGTTATTTTTGTGAGTATATATAGTGCCAAAAAACAATTATATTGTACTTTTATTTTGTGGGTTGTTACTCAAAAATCATTAATTTATTTTTGTGAAGTACTAATTCAAAGAGTGAACCAACTTAATAATTGTACTCATTGGTTGCATCATTGGTCCTCTTTTTTCTTTCTGTTTCTATATTGACAACACAAGGGTTAAAGGGCGTGGTTGAGACGACTATTTGAAGTGTGCCACGAGGTGATGCCGTTGTGAAGCACCGACAGTGTGTGCGAGGCTTAAAATGTCATTTCACTGCCACTCAAAGTCGATGCTTTAACTCAGTTTTCCATCGTACTGTGCAGTGTTGATGTTGAAACCAATTGTGGGGCTTATCCGCGAACAAAATACACCTTGCTTTCTTCCATCTTGAGCCAAGCGAAAAAAACCCAAACCGATCTCCCCACTAGGCACAAATTGGATGACCCCTTCCCAAGATCCTCAATTAATAGCATGATCTTGACGACGGTTCGGCCGGCGGTAGAGGGCGAGGCGGCGCGGGAGCGCCGTCGGCCGGTCGGGGTCCAACCCCGGTGGGGCGGTGGTTAGGAAGGGGGGGCGAGGAACATCACGAGATTACAAAGGGCAAGGTGGGTTGTGGGTGGGCAGTGCGCCAGCCGCCGGTGGCTGGGATGGTGGACAAGGAGGCTGAGGTAAGAGGAGGCGGACGGAGATGGAAGATTGTGGCAGAAAGAAGATTGTTGGTGGGCTATTGATGGGCTAGAGCTATACACTTCCTCCGTTCTAAATTATAAGTCGTTTTGAGTTCCTAGGTTCATAGATACCATTATGCACCTAGACATATAAGATATCTCGATGCATAATAATATCTATGAATTTAAAAAAAGCTAAAATAATCTACAATTTGGAACGGACGAAGTAGCTATCTGGCTCGTGGAAGCTACAGGAGCCCCAGTAGTTGGTACGTGTAACATGACGCCCGCGCGTGTCGTGATGGAGGCGCTCGCTTGCACTGTACGGTTTTCGCATGTCGTGCACACTAGTTTCCGCTACCCTGAGGAGAACCAACGTGACAACTGACAAGCATGGCCCCGGCTGGATTACACAGAATAGTGAACGTCTGAACGATTAGCCATGCAGTTTGCAGAGGCTGATGGTACGCGCGGGCGCAGCGCCACCCTTCTGATTCAGTTTGGTTTGTACGTGAGTTATTAAGCGAAGCCTCTGTGCACAAGCCGCGCGGCGCGTGTAACTAATATACTTGATTGGTTTGATTGTTCCAGACTCTTCCTGACCGACGATGAGACAACCTACTTGAGATGCTGAGAAGCAGATGTGTAATAACACCTCAACTGTTTTTGCCTCCAAAATAATAAGCGCTCATCCGAGAGTCACAGTCCACGCACGAAGTATGCAAGCTCACACTACCAGCCGCATGCAGCCATTTATCATTTGATCCAAAAGGCAACACGAAGCACATCGATCCTTCAAAATCTGAAGACGGCAGAGTTAACTGGTACTACTAATTAATCGACCTCAAGTGCAGTAAAGACTATTATAGCACAATTAACACCCAAATAACAAGGAGTAACCATCAATCCAGCTAAAAGGAAAAGAGTCAACAGTACGACAAAGTCAACAACAAAACGGCAACAAAACAACTAAGCATAAATAAATATGTAGATCGACTATATACTCCACCAAATAGTAGTCGTATAGTATAAAAATTCAAGATTCCATCAAAGAAAAGCAATATCGTCACATATCTCATTAGCCTTTCCATTTTAGTCTTACTCTACTGAGTCATGTCATAGAAGTTGTCAGTAAGTGAACTCTATGGAGTCTACTTCTCAATGTAAATTATCAAGCAATCTCTTTAAAAGTTTCATTGTTGATAGAAGTCGAATCAACCTGTAATAAAAGGAAAATGATTAGTATTTGTTAGATACAAAAATCATTATAACAGTACTAGAATAAATAAAATGGAGGGCAGCATGTTATATAACTTGCCGATCGAATAATAGTCATTCGATTTTCTAGAAAGATGACGATATTGCTCGTTTCTATTTTCTTCCAAGAGAAAAGAAGAGTAACCCATCTAGAACTTTTGGCTCTCGTGGATATACTTATGTAGGCATCTTTTAAACACATAAAGATCAAGGTTTCGTAAGTGATATGTTGGATCTCTTCGACCACACCCTCTTATAGCTAGATTATAGATCTTCGAGGCTCCATCACATTTGGCAACAGTACTAGTTTGTCCGAAAAAATTAGAATTGTATTGTTTACGGCACATTTGGAGTATATATTTCTCTCACCTACCTAATCAACATTATGCGCGTGCATTGTACACATTTATATCGTAACTTTCGGCCAAAATTTTTGGGTACACTACACTGTACACACCCGACGTCCGTAGGCCAATTTTTTTGAGTATTAACAGCCTCCACGGGTTAAGTTGGGCCAAGCCCAGAGGCCAGCCACCCCTTTTTGGGGGCATCATGGGCCTGATGTTTTTCGGCCCGTGAGTTTGCTGGCCCGTAATGCCTTCGGGTAATCGTCACAGCTGGGGTCTCCGAGTCTGAGTCGGGGAACTCGGGGGTGCTTCCGCGCTTGTGCGTCCGCGTCCAGGGCTCGCCATGGCGTGATTGGTTGCAAGAGGTGAGGCATACGGGATGGAGGGGTGGTACCGATCAGCGGGGATGGGATGGTCTGATATACTTACGTTACTTTGGTTGCACATTGCCGTCATCCTAGATGAGTCAAGTTGTGTTGTTTGGTTAAATTGGATGGACCGTTTTTTGTATAAGTTGGCACAAGAGGTCTTGTTTAATAGGATGAATGACAGATGTTCAGAACACCACAAAACTTTTTTAGTGAGGTTACCACCAATGTTAAGTAGCACGAGCAAATAAAGTGTTCTGTTTAGCCTAGCTGTCCTACAAAGATTATTGTACATAAATTATGTTTAAAGAAAACTAATTACTACAAGCATCCCTAAAATAATAAAAAGTTCCACCACAATGATGATATGGAGCCATGGTATTGTGCTGATCGCCATTTGTGCACCCACCAGTGAACTCAAGAAAAGATACAATTATCTTTTCTTTGGAAGTGAAACTCTTATAGCAACAGCTTGGATAACCAGTCACCTTTTAATAGCATGTGACTCAATTTGCATACACCTCAGGCTTTGGCAACATACTAAGCTATTGTGCCTTATAATAAAAAGAAAACATGATTCAATTGTAAGGTGTAGTATAATCAAACAAATTGTGGTAGAGTAAAGGTTGATCTCAGATTTTTTTTATTTTTGCATCATCCCCTAACCTTAAGCTTGGAGCATCCGTGACTGGAACTCCAAATAAATCGCAACAAGCAAATTGCCAGACAAGAAACAAAAATATGATCAACAACACATGAATAAACAATATCCCAGTACCTCACAAGCTCAAGGTCATCAGATGTTACCCAACAAGATCACTGGGCAAAAATTGAATCATCACAAGCATATGATCTTCCCTTGAATACCAGTTCATTGACAACCACCAAGAAAGAACAAACAGGGAAATAAGGAATCATCAACCACAACAAATACATAATAGGTCCATCACAACCACAAGTTCAGGCGTTCATATCTACACCTCACAGCCTCCTCCTCTTCACTTCCTAAGGATTACACATCCATCACCATGTGTCCTATGCTATACAAAAATATATGCAACCTTGGACAGGCTTCAAATGGTGGTTCTATCATCACCAATAGTGGTTATTGTTAACCCCAAAAGTCAGACTATATTATAGACAATTAGCATGGCTACTTGCAAAAGTATAGATGCCAATCAGACGGCATCTAGAAGAAGTAGGCTTGGCTCAAGTAGGTCCTGAGCCACGGGATCCTATGGGCTTCTGTCATCTGAACAAAGCACAGACCTTCTGCTTTGTTCTTGAGCAGGTAGACAAGAGCACACATGAGTGCCTCCTGTGAGTACCCAGGGTAGGTCATGATACAACCATACAGATCCTCATGGACCTCATTACGTTGAGGAGCCTTGAGGGTACCTGCAACAGAGGTAACAGCTATAGTCATACCATGCATTAATTGGTATTCTTCCTCACACAACTTCATTCCTCAACTCACCAACTGCATATAAAGGCCTGGTGAAAGAACCTACTAATAGTCTCTGGTGACCTCCTAAATGTCATGTTAATCTGGTTGAGACCAACAACATGCAAGAACATTGCAACTTGTTCTTCAACAATGCAAGAACATTGCAACTTATCTTCAACAATGGTATGTATGCTGTCCACAACCAACTTTCTTGTACAAAACAAGCCACACAATTAGAAAAAAGTGTCCTTCTCATCCTTAGCATGTTTACACAATGGACATCATTAGATTCATTATGTTACTAATCCTCTCTTGGTCCCTCTCTGCCATGGGTCCATATGTAATGGAGCGAGCATCCTGAGCTCTCCTCCTAAACCACATGAAAAACCATGCAGCCACAGTAGCAACCACAACACCTCTCTTGGTCCCTCTCTGCCATGGGTCCATATGTAATGGAGTGAGCATCCTAAGCTCTCCTCCTAAACCACATGAAAAACCATGCAGCCACAGTAGCAACCACAGCAGCAGCCGCTCGACGCCTAGCTTGGAAATCCATATCTACCAATACGATGCAATGTTAATTAGAATTGAATACAAGTACTTAGGGTCATGTTGTTAAGCAAGCAAACATTCAGAATTAAACAGTTATCCAAGACGCGGCTGCCACACCTGAGGGTGCTCCTCCGGCGGCAAGGATTCATCATCGATCTAGGCACTTTGCTCAGTAGTACATAAATCAATAAATTCGATCTACATGTTTGAATAAATATAGATCCACGTCAAAAAACATAGATCCACATGCACACGAACAAAAGCACCACACAGATCTGATAATATAAGAAGCTAGGGTTCCTCATCGGCAAAAAAACTGACGAATCAACAATCAACGCACATCTAGATGGGAGAGGGGAGGAAGCATTGTTAGATGAGGGGGAGATGTACCATCATACCACCGGAGGATCAAGAGTAGGCCACCGGAGGACCTCGACCTGACTGGCGAACTGAGGTCGAAAAGGGGAGGGAGAGGAGAAGGCGTACTAGAGAAATGGACAGGAGTGAAGGGAGTGGCGCGGGAATGGAGCGGTAACCCTAGCCTCTCGCACCTTTATCCTCAAGACGTCGTCATCTCCCGCGCTCACCCCAAATCTTCCCGCCTTGCATTGCCCCGTCCCGACTCGTGAGGGAAGGAAGATTTCAGCGAACGGAGGGATACAGGATGGGAGAGGGCAAGTGAACGAGGGGGTGCAAGCATATGGTGCGGGTGGGGGAACCAAACTAGACCAAAGTGCACGAGACGGTGCAGGATGGTCCCTAGGATGCCCCCTCCCAGCTACCGATTATGCCCATAAACCGTGCGGCGCGTCGGAGAATCACAATCGCTCGCTCCCCCGCCGTGCCGCCGTCATGGGCAGCAGGACCACCGCCCCCCCATGCCGCACCGCAAGATCCAGATGGGCCTCATTGGCAAGTTGGGCTCGTGCACGAGGACCTTCAAGTAGAGGAAGGCTAGGCTGCAGAAGAAGGCGTTCGAGCTCGTGGAGCTCTGCGACGTCGGCGTCGCGATCGTTGTCTGCGCCGGCCCCAGCGGCAGCGCGCCGGACGTGTGGGAGTTCGGTAGCGCGGGGGTCGTCGACAGGTACCGCAGGCTGCCGGCGGACAGGCGGGTGAAGCACACGCACCTCGGCTACCTCAGCGCCGAGCTGGGCAAGGAGAAGGCCAGGCTCGCCAGGGAGTGGCAGGAGGGCCCCAAGGCGCTTGCGCCGCCCGCCTAGGTGTTGTTGGACGGCGTGGATTTGGAGGAGCTGCTCGAGTCCATCGACGCCGCGCTGCTCGCCACAGCTCAGAGACGGAAGGCGCTGGGCATGCCAGACGATGATGGTGGCCAGCTACGGCAGGCCGCGCCGGACGCCGGGGTCCCGCTCGTCGGCGACGGCTTCGACGACCATATGGAGGCCTGGGTCGACGAGCTCACGTGGCATGGAGTCGTCGAATCGCATCCGCTGAATGCCAGCATGATGCAGCAGCTTGCAGTACATCAACAGCGTCGAGCCACGTCCGTTGAATGCTGGCATGATGCAGCCTGCATCCAGCGTCTGGTACATCAACGGCGGCAGTTTGGGCATGGGTGGCAACCAGCAGTACCTGCAGCAGATGGGAGGCAATGGCGACAACGATCATGGCCAGCAGCACAACACCCTCTTGTGCCCTGATTACGGCTTCCAATACACTGACAGCAATGATTATTCATACTCAGACATGAATGGGTGCCCCCAAATGCTGATGCCGAGCAATGCCAATGCCTACGACGGTTGCTGGTTCAATCAAGCCATGTACCCCTCCCTCGACATCACCTGCAATCCTATGCACATGCCACCGGAGCACTCCACCATGGGCACCACGGGCCACTGCTTCACTGGCATATTGGCCATTGGCCTGGACGATGGCAGCTTCATAGATGCAGGTGGCTACAAGTACGGGACGTTGTGCTTGGCTGATTACTTCCAGTGCCCGGACGACAGCCAGCAACTTGGAGTTGAGCCGCTGCATTACCTCAGTGATGTGGCTGAAGGCGTTCGCCATTATGACCTCGATGAAGCAGGCAGTTGCAGCTCTGGGAGATCTCAACTCTTTGCTCAGAGTCACAGCATCTCTGGGACACTACAGTTTTGCTCAGAGCAGTCCCAACAATCAGATCTGCGAGATAAGGCTTCAGGAGTCCAGAAATTTTGGGTACAGTGATGGAAGAGGCAGCCGTCAGATTTAACTGAGCAGTGCCAAACAGATGTGCGGCATCATGATGCAGAAGTCCAGTAGTTTTGGGTGATGGAAGGGCTTCCAGGTTCAACTGATCCCACCGTTGCCCACCGGGTTCTATCTGTTGAGAAAAAAAAGCTAGGGAATTTGTAGCCGAGCAGCTCAACTTGGAGAAGATCTGTCAATTTTGTACAAATGATATAGTGCACTTTAATGGCATTATTATTACATTGAATCAAAATATATTCAAGTTCCTGCTGTCAATATCTGACTACCTTTGTATGTGTCATTTTTCCGGAAAAGCAACTTACAATTTGACAAACAGCAATATCGTATAACTACATAGGTTTAGCAAACATATAAACCCGACCTAATTGCCTATAAATTCCAGGGCCATGCTTCCATCCAGGTTTAGCAAACATAAACCAACCTAATCACAGATGGAGCAAACACTTTTGCTAAGAATGTAAAATTGGCAGACGTACAAATCAAGACTGCATATGAAAATCATACCAGCGTCACCTCTAGAGCTGGTTAAATCGCCCTCACTGCCATCATTGTCATTCTGTCACTACTCCACCTCCCACTTCCGCACTTCCACTCCCACTACTGCTGCTCCTGCTAGACCTAGAGTTTATCTGCTCCTCATTAAGCCTTCTGCATTCACTTGTTTTAGAAGCACCTCACCAGCTTCATCATTTGCATTTATATCAGCAATTTTATCATCCACATCATCCTAATTTGGTGATTTGATCTTGAAACTGCAAACTGATGTCCCTTGTCTTGAGATGATGTTACTGGGAGTCCATTATCACTGTCATTACCAAGCATGTAGGTTCTGGCCTTGGTCATTTGGATCAGCTGAAAAGGCAAATAGTTTTGAGATAACAGGGATGTGTAGTGCTCGTTATTGTATCTTGGACATGCAACAAGCAATGGGCAGGAGAGAAAATGATCATAAATGATAAATCTTGTCTGACAAAATCAAGACATTTAGCATATTGTAAAAATAAATGTAGAATTGGTTATATTTATCATTAGTCTCTCCACTTCAACAACCTTTACCTATAGCATGGGAAATAAGGCCCATAGGAGAATCACCAATAAAGCCTTAATTAGTACTCCTACGAAACTATACCATCGTACCCTTTCATCTCTGATATATTGCCTTTTCTCTTGGAAATATTAAGTATGCCTGTGAATTTTAGTATAGAAAACATGTATTTGGTGACATAAGGTCGTGCCCTTGGTACAACTGACCAGAATGGGGGAGAGCAGAAAAAGGGAGAGGGACTAGAGATCTTCTCCCATTACTTTGTTTCCAGAGATCAAAATTCCCCTCCTCATTTAGAGGGTTGAGACAAGTTAATGGCAATTAACTTTTCGAAACCTAGAAAAATGGGAGTTATAGATGTTGATGGAGGTATGCTACTTCTTTCCTCGGAAAATCTATGCCTATGCCCAGAGAGGGAAGAGGCACCTCAATAAGAGCATATGATTAACAGGACCCTTACACAAAACTGTTTTCTTCATCAAGCATAAGGCTCAAAACAAAAAAACTTCCACCAAACAAGAAACAGATAAACATATTAAAGCCTTAAACTCTTAAGGCAATGTAACAACATTGGTTAAAGATCACGTACAATTCACAACAACTACTCTTAAGTCTTAAGGCAATGCAGCAACCAAGGTTAAAGATCATGTACTATTCACAACAACCATTGCATAAATAGGAGTACCTTAAACACATTTCAGTGCAGCTGTGGTTTTAGGAGTCCCCTAGGCTGAATCTCAATTCCACTTCTTGTACAGTTACAATCTGAGCTTTCTCCAATAGTTCAGCTCCTAAAGCTTCAAATTGGGGCATGCATACCTCTGAGACTAAGGAGGACCAAACACGGATGTCTCATGTTTCACCATGGTCGATCTTAATCATCTCCTCTAGCCATAGCAATGCATCATATGTTCTGCCAGCAGAACATAAACCTTCAATAACACTGTTAAATGCACTTCTATCAGGCAATGATGTCCATTCACCATCCTCTCCATTAACTTTGATGCATCAACAAACTTGCTTTCTGAGAACAAACCATGGGCCAAGATAGAGAACATGTCCTTTTGAGTAGCACAACCAAGATGCCTATCCCTCTTCTAGAGTAATTCTAGTGTCCTCATTGATTGCATTGTGTCACAAAGACCCTTCATTATCAAGTTATAAGTTGTCACTGTTGGAACAATGTCATTCTTGTGCAACTCCTCCAACACCCACACAACATCATCCAAATTTCCTTCCCTGCATAAATCACTGATCTTTGCCTTGTACACGCACATTGTTGGCTTGAAACCCTTCTTGGCCATATCCTTAAACAATTTATCCACCTGACTAAACCTACCCTCATCATAGAGGTCAAGAATCATGGACTCAAAGCTCATTCCACCTCGCACAGCCAATGCCTGGTCAATGACTTCCTGCACATCCTCGAGGCTAAGCACAGTTGGCATTGGCACACGAAGAGACCGAAGACTACCTGGTGATCCCAGCACCTTCCTGAGCACCTTATCCAGAATCAGCTCAGCCTATTCACCCGGGCCAGCAGCACAAAATGCAAGCAGCAATAATGCAGGGTACATCACAGCATTGGCGTCGCAACTCCTCTGCGCCACGCGCCACCACATGGAATAGAGGACGATGCGTGGCCTCGTCAAGCATGCCAGCTTCAAAGAGAGAAGGCACGATCGCACGGTGCGCGTCCCTATCTGGTGTAAGGCATAGGTTCAGCATTTCCTCGAGCACCTGCAGCGCGCGGTCAGGGCGCCGCACACGGCAGAGGCCAAAGAAGAGTATTGTAAGGGCTCCGGAACCGGATGCTACCGAGACTTCCGGGCGCTCGGTAGATTCCGCGAAGAGGCGAGCGGCCTCGGGGAGGAGCCTTTGGGAGATGAGGCGCCGGAGGAGGACGGAGAAGGACCACGACGGCGACGGGGAGAAGGGGAGTGTGGAGCGGAAGATGGAGACGGCGGCTGCTGGAGAGAGGTTGGGGATAGAAGTTGCAAGGAGGGAGTCGGTGGAGGGGGAGCATGGGAGGACCCGGCGGAGGAGGGACGGGAGCACGGGGGAGCCGGCGGCGGCGCTGAGGAGGGAGGAGCGGACACCGTCGTTGTGGCGGCAGGAGGAGGGCGTGTAGCGGTGAGGCGCATCGGGGTACAGGTGGCTTCGAGGGGGTTCTTCCGCCGGAGTATGGCCCCGGCGAGCTGCCACCGCACCGGCGTGGCGCCTGTGTTTTATTTTATCCAAAGCAAAATTGGCCGATGGACACCAGAGTGTGGCTTTTGCTCCAGGTCAATAAAAAAAGATGTCTTTGCCAAAACACACATTGGTAATTTAGTGCTGGACACTGTAACTTTTATAATAACATTTCTTACTCCAACAGGTAAGAAAACACTTCAAATAGACAAGTACGCCCCTGCTCCTTCAAACCAACGTTTCAGCAACACTTTCTACAGCATTTGAACACCATTTCAACATTTCAGCAAATAGACAACAAACAACCACATTTGAGTAGCATCGACGCCCCGCATGAGCAGCATCGTGGGCATAGCCTGCTGCGCCTGCGCGGGGGGAAGCAGCCTGAGCCTCCGCCACCATTTTTGGCAGCCGCAGCCTCGGTCCTGATGCACCGGCTAAGTACGCTGCATGCCACCGCGAACTGCCACCGGGCGTTGCATCCTACCGCCGCCATCTCGCGACCCTTTAGGGTGGGCGCCATCTGTAGCTGCAGGGACGGGCGGGCGGGCGCGGACCTCCACGGGCGACGGCCTCCAGGGAAAGCGCTGCCATAGCAGTCGTGGGTGGGTGCCACCGCTGCCGCCGTGGGCAGCAGCCGCCGCCGCGGGGGGGGGGGGGGGGGGGCTGGTGCCGCGGTTCTTGCCCGTGAGGGAGAAAAGGGAGCGGCGAATCGTGTGACCGATTAGTTCAAGTCGGGCAGGCAAAAGGAGAGGTGAGGGTAGTTTAGTCAATTCCCATAGCTTCCAATTAAATTCGAGTTTAATAATATCAGTGTCCCACACCTAATTACCACCGAATAGTAGTATGTTTTGGCGAAGACATCTTTTTTAATGGCCTATAGCAAAAGCCATATTTAGAGGGTGTTTGGTTCCTTGAGCTAAAATTTAGTCCGTGTCATATCGAATATTCGAAGAACTAAATATGAGTTAATTATAAAACTAATTGCATATACTAAATGGCGAGATGAATCTATTAAGCCGTTTAGCCTCCGTCTATTGCACATAGATTTTGTAAATAGTCTGTATTTAATATCCTAATGAGTATCTGAATATTCGATGTCAACAGTGTCCCGTAGCCAATTTTACCTTTATCCAATCGGCTTGGTCCGGCTTGTTGTTCCAGGCCAAATTGCTCTCGAAAGCCCACAATAACTGGGCACTGGGCAGGCCCATTCTTCAACCGCTGCCGCTGCTGGGTGCTCGCCGGCATGACGCCTCGGGCGCTGCTCTCCCGCCTGCGCCTCGCCCCTCTCCTCCACGACGGCCACCACCTGCGGCGCTTTCTCTCCGCCGCGGCTGCCCCACCACCAGACGAGGGGCCTCCCGCCTCCCGGTGCGCCATCGCTGCCATCCAACTCCACTACTCCAGTCTCCAGGCTCTTCGTCGCAGTTACCACTCCGCTCTCCCGCATCAGGGTTTGTCTCCCAAACGATCCCCGATTGTACAATAGCTCTCAACTTACCTCGTCTTGGTTTCCTGCTTGCGCGCGCAGGCTTGTCGTGGTCCGTGGACGAGCGCTCCCTCACGGACGCCTTCTCCTCATTCGGCACCATCACCGAAGGTACGGAACAGATTCGCAAATGGTAATCTCGCTGTTACTTAGGAAACTTAGGAATGCTCAATTTGGGTGTGGACGTGTAGTTAATAACCTCTCTGCGTTGGAGGTTTTGGGTTCGATTAGAGTTCAGATGGCGCGCGGGGTAGGTGCTCGACGAGATGCTGTGGAGGCTGCGAGCCACTGCATCGCGCCCAGTCCCGCGAACTATTCGACGAAATGCCTGTTAGGGACGTGATCGCCTGCTCGGTGGCGATCTACCGGCATGCAAGGAGTGGGTCGTTCCACCAGTCAGTTGGGCTGTTTGTTGACATGATGAGGTAGGGGATGCAGCCAAACTTGTTCGGTCGGTGTGTTGCTTGGGGCACTGCTTGCCGAGTGCATCCATGTGGGCCGGCTGGGATCCAATCCTTTTGTTGCAACTGCACTGGTCGATGCATATGCGAAATGTGGGTGCCCCATGAATGCCTTGACGTTTTTGGTGATTTGAGGGATCCCAGTGTGATTTCCTGGAATGCTATGATCTCCGGAATAATGCACAATGATTTGTTTAGGAAGCATTGTTGGCGTTTAAAAGGCTGTGTTGTTGTTTTGGGCTAGTTCCTAATAACATTGTGACCATGATTAACGTGGCTCAAGCTTATGCTGGTTGTGGTGGCCTTGTAATGTGCAAAAGTGCACATGCTTATGCAGTTAAGATTGGCCTTGATCTGGATGTCTCAGTGACAAACTCAATACTTGGCATTTACTTGAATTTTGGTGACATTGAGATTGGAAGAGAGATTTTAGGAAAACTATTGTTCGTGATGTTGTTTCTTGGACGATGATGATGGGTTTCCTTCTTGAGCAGGTGCATGCCTGTGAAGTTATAAGTCTCTTTGTTCAGATGAGGTCAAATGGCATAGTTCCTGACAGGGTAGTGATGGTCAGTTTGGTGCAAGCTTGCGCACCTCTGAGTGATGCAAGGAGAGGAATTGGTTCATAACCAAATGTTCATCCATGGTTTTAGTAGAGAGCTTCCTGCAGCTAACTCATTAATCACAATGATTCCAAATGCAAGGATTTAAGTTCCGCTAGTGTCTTGTTTGACGGAACAAGGGAGAAAAGCTAAGTTTCATGGACTGCAATGGTGTCAGGGTATTTAGGAAGTGGAAAAGCTCTAGAGGGGATGCATCTCTTTGGTAAGATGAGGTGTGAAGATATTTTTGTGATTGATTCTGTGACGTTAGTCAGCTTATTGACTGGATGCTATAAGATTGCTAGGTTTGAGTTATGTGTTCAGCTTCACGGGCATAGCTACAAGTCAGGTTTGTATCTGCATAGACATGTCCCAAATACCCTCATGGCAGTTTATGGTAATTGTGGATATGCCAGTTCAGCCCATAAAGTATTTGGTGACATGATTTCTCGAGATGTTGTCTCATGGAATACTATGATATTATCCTATGGTATAAATGGCCATGGAGAGCAAGAAATAGTACTTTTAATGACATGGAGGAATCTAGTGAAGAATGAGACATCATAACATACTTGAACACAATGCTGGCATGCAGCCATTCTGGACTAGTTGATGATGGGTTAATCATATTCAGGAGAATGATTAATGAAAATCACATAAATCCATGTCAGGAGCACATTGGATGCCTAGTAGATATGTTGGCAAGATCTGGTCGCTTGGATGAAGCAGCAGAAGTGGCTAGCTTTACCAGCAAAGTGGGATCAAATTCTTGGAAGGCTTTGATGGGGGGAGGTCACCTGCATAGTGACACAGAGTTAACTGAAGTTGCTGCTAAGAAGGTGCTGAACATAAAATCATTTGATTATGGCCACATGGTGTTACTTTCTAATGCTTATGCATCAGCTGGGAAGTATATTGTTGCCGAATCTATCAGATCCTGTTATTCAAAACAAACGAAAAAAGAAGACTCTGGGTCTTAGTTCCATTGAGGCCTTGCCATCCAGCACAAGATAGAGCTACTATGCTTAGCTCGATAGAAGGGAAAAGATATATAAGACAATTACCATCCACTGTCTGGAGTCTGGACCAATCTTTGAATACAAGCATTTACTGAAATGAGAACATGGTTACAGCCTATGGTTCATGTTTCATTGCAAAGAGTTAGTTCAAGGCCTGAGATACTATCTATCTGAACTTCTGAGAGTATTTGATTTTTGAACATTAGGGTGCAGTTCATCCATATGACAATGTAGCTTGTTGTGACATACAAGTAGTGCCTAGGCAATTGCAAAATGATAAAGTCGATTTTACTTAAGTATTTATGAAATTTGTGGCTCATTTGTGCATCCATAGATCAGGTTCATTGCAAATGTGCAAGTTTCTGCCACATCTTGCATCTTATTTGCCGGTCCCTATTTATCAGCCACATATAAGGTTTAACTTGGGTGTTTGTTCATGAAACTAATTGTGTGGTTACACCTTTTTGTTTTAAAGTTGATACTTGATAGCATTAAAATTAATGCATCAAGTATTGCTGTGCCAACAAAACCAGTAGTTAACAATGTTGACACTAAAATAGCTACACTTAGAAAAACTATGTTTGTATTACTCCACAGGTAGATATCAACAATCTCGTACAAAAAAGAAGCATTTGATGGTCCTCTGTTCCATTGCTGCATGTAGTTTTGTTCATCCACATGAGTTACCACATCAGTGTTCATATACTTGAAAACCAGTGGGTAGAGTTGTTTTAACTGTTTACCTGGTATTAAGCTATTGTGATAAGAGATGGATTTTTTAATGCTTTTGTCCTATTTGTCCCACAAATTTGTAGCAATTTTACATTTGTTAGTCTTTTTTATTTTTGCTTTTGCAGTTTGAATAATGTATGACAAAAATTCCGGAAGGTCAAGAGGCTTTGTATTTGTTCACTTCTCAAATGATCATGAAGCTAAGTTTGCCAAGGATTCTATGGATGGAAAGGTATAGCTGTATAGTTCTGAAGGCATGTCAGCCATTGTTGTTAGAAATGATTCAGCAAATGAATTGACCTGTGTTAATTCTACAGGTAATGCTAGGGTGCCCATTTGGAATAAGTTTTCCTCGACTTTCTACGGTGAGGAAAAATTAACAGCTGACATGTTCACTCCCTTCATGGAAACAGAAATATGCCCGCTATCAACAATTTGGTCTATAGAAATGTTCTTTTTAGTGATTTTCTGGCATTTGCATATTTAAAGTCTTTTTACTAGTAAAAAAATCCTATGTAGTAAGATGTAATAAATTGAACTTTTAGTCATATTGGCTCCTGCCTCTTCTTTATCAACCCTCAGTTCATAAGTTATTTAAGCTGATCCGCTTGTATTGGCCCAGCAGCAGCTTTAGAAGCTAGCTTGAGAGAGATTAATGATAAGAATGTCAGCAACTGGTTTGAAATACTGTACTGAGACAATATACTTTCATGTTAAAATAAAAAACATTTGGTGGCTACACCGCTGTTGAGTAGTCAAAGGAACTGCTTTCTGTCTCATGCGGTGATGCCCTTCCCAACACAATATACAAGTAAAGTCTGAAGAAATCGGTGTACTACCTGCACTTACATGGTATACATTTTACAGGCACCCTTAACTTCCACTGAAGTATGACAGACTTTGTTAAGTTATATATACTATCACACACTTCATGGAGTTCCAATATAATAGATCTTGAGAGATTCCATTATTTGGGTCCCAATTTGCGAGTCTTTCAGAATTTGACATCACTATCACAATGACATGGCATGTGGGTCAGGGTGTCAAATTCTGAAAGGCTCACGAATTGGGACCCAAATAATGAGATCTCTCTACGGTGTCGTTGTTTGGATAACAAAGTCATTTTTGGCTGAACTGTAATTCACTTCTCTAACATTCATAAGATAACATGTTATTATATGGCATCTTACAAACTGAATCTGAAATTTCACTAAGTCTGCGTATTATAAATTGCCCTTGAAATATTCATTCGCTAGCTCCACTTGTGTCGATCTCAATCTCTATAGCTGCTTCTTCCCTGGCATGTCTTTTGATGGACTCTTCATCATGGAGCGACATGGCCTTATACTGATAGTAGTGAGAGCATATGAGAAAGTAGAAAAAGTTCAGTACTCCCAGGATGGCAATAGAGTAATAGTAATCGTCAAGTTTCCCATTGTTAATATTATCTGTTAACCTGCTTTCTTGTGATGTTTACCAGCGCAGTACTCAAGTAGTTAGCTCCAGCTATGCACAGAACAACAGGGATCCTGGCAGGGTTTTTATATGCTCTGGAAACTGCTTATTGTAGAACTCTATTTGCCCAACTGCGATCATCTAAGTATGTATGACAAGGCCACCTAGAGCATGGTCTCTATGTGGCCTGTATGTTGTTTGCCATTACATGGATTTCATCAATTGGCCTATCTCGGTTCGAGCCCTCTTCGACTCAAATTTGGTGCCTATTTCTTCTTATTTACAAGGCCACCTAGTTCCTCCTAGGCTGGTCTTTTATTAAAAAAAATATCCTCACTAACGAATATTTTCTATCAGTTTGTTAATCAAACAAATTCCCTTGCAGTTAGGATATTCATAATCCTTACTCTTTTGAAATTATAAGGTATGTTTCATTTCATTAGGACAAATTTTGACCGACAATTACTCCATTAATGTATAACCATGTGATAGAAAATCATAATCAAATGTAAAGTATTTATTAATACGAATATAACAATATTAAAGTTATGCCACAGAAATCATTTATTGATGGAGTAATTGCTGATCAAAGTCTTGTACTAATGAAACAAAATACGCCTTGGAATTTCAAATGGAGGGAATATGACTTTAACAAGCTCGTTAGAATAGCGAGGAAATATTAATACTGTGGCCATGGCTTTATTGATCATTGAAATTTGGTTTTGCTTCGGAGAGTCAGGTTGGCAGGTTGCTTTCGGAAATATTTCAGTATGAAACATATTTTCAGACATGTGTGATAGATTCATTGCGGCTAATTTCTTAGAGGATTTTCCTGAACTAAATCTGTGCTAGAGTTGGTAAAAGTGATCTTTGCATATCATTACTCATATATAGGGTTGATATATATTTCACCTGAATTGTGAAGTAAGTGGCAGTCTAAAAATGCGGTTGCCTTTTGTGGGAGGGTTATAGAACATCAACTCTTGTTCATTTATGCCATGAGAACATGGAAGATTGAGTCTTCTCTTTTTAAATTATGCCTCAAAAACTTGCGCAATTCCAGAGAAGATACTTCCCTCTGGTGGTACATGGACATAAAGTCCAGTACCAGCGAAGAAGATGATAATTGCAAAAAACACGAAGAATGTGGGTATGCCAAATTCTATTGCCCACCTGATGTTGGTCTGGATGTATGTGAGAATAGTCATAGAGAACACCAGTGCAGCGGTACTTGTGCTATAGTACCAGTTATAATAACTATTTAGGCCCTTTCGACTCTCTTCATCAGACTGATGAAATTGGTTTACTCTGAAAGGCAAGCTGCAGGGCTGGATTGCTCCACCGCCAATAGTTAGGAGCCCTAGGGAAAGGTGTAGCATCCCCAGCTGGAGTGTTGATGGACTATTGCAGTGCCCACCTAATAGGGATGTTTGATTGCATATCTCCGGATTGAGGGCAGGAAGTGACGTCAACGTGACCCCCAGTATCCCTGATTTTGTTGGACGAAAACACACAGATTTGAAAGGAGCAATGCACAATTCCATCAACTTTTGATATTTGCAAGCAATTATTAGAAAATCAAGTACAGTTGTAGTAGTCATACATGTTTTATTTTGGAGGAAAAGAAAAACTTGTAAGGTTGCCTACCAAGTGAGTGCAAATGTGCAATCCAACTACATTATGCATCTTGATCTGAAAGAGTTGAATTGTGCATCATCTGCTTACCTGCACTTAATCTACTTGAAGCACAGTAGGATGCAGCATGGTAGCATGAATCAGTGCATACTATAATGCTGTAGCATGATTTTGCTGGGAAATATGGTGATCTATGAGCTGTGACTCCTTAGTCCTTACGACAGCTTAACAAACTATTAATATTATTGTGTATGAGTATGACTAAGATCACTTGCAAACTATTAATATCGGAAAGAAACAGTATCCTCATGAAGCATGGAAGGATTATTTACAATGAGCACTCCACATGAAATGAGTGTACATTGGTCTTAATGACTTATAAATCATAAGCAGAAGAACTAGAATAACTTTTTTCTGCATGCTGAGTATCCACTTCCACGAAAGGGGTGTGGCTCATTCATACTGTACACTGCTGATAGCATGCTAATTCTTGCACATTTTCAGGGTATTTCTCAGCTTGACTTCACTTCACTGTCTCGATGGCATGAGCTAATTCATCGATCTTGGCACCAGTGACTTCCTTCACAACCTTCCCATCCTTGAGAATCTTGAATGTTGGCACAACCTTTATGCCCAGCTCTTTTGCAAGAGGCTGCAAGTAGCAAGCACCGAGGTTTTTCATCATGCCATGTCCAGATATCCTACAGAGCATAATAGTAAATACACAAGAGAGCAAAGTAACCTAACTGACCTTGTTGTCCTGGTTGCAATCGAGTTTGAGGAACACAACATCGAGGTTCTTCTCGGACATCTCCTGGAATTTCGGTGCCATCATCTTGCAAGGGCCGCACCTGCAAACAAGAGTACCAGACAATCATCAGATTCTATAATCTACAGTGAGTTGAGACTTATTCTCTTTTTTTTTTTCCATCTTGGTAGAAAGACTGAAACAAAGAAGAGATTGGTAGAGCTCCAGACGATACCATTGAGTGTACATGTCGAGGACGACGACCTTGTCTCCTGCCGCCTTGACGATTGGCCAGAAGGTGTCTTTGGTCACCTCTGTCACCTGTCCGGTCACCGCCTCAGCTCCCACCGAGGTTGTCTCCAAGCTGCTCGACCTCACGGCGGTCACTCCCCTCATCTCAGAGCCCGTCATCACCGTGAGGCTCCTCTTCTGGGACGCAGCTGAGGTGCCAACCAAGGCTGGGAAGCGCCCGCAGGCAGCCAGCCGGCATGTGGAGATGGCCGGCGAGGACGCCGGCCCGTGAGACGAGGAGATGGAGAGGCGTAGGGCCATTGGTGGCTAGAGCTATGGAGGGTAGTGGGAGCGGGTGGTGAATGATAGGAGAGGGAGCTTTACAGTAGCGGCGGCAACAGACGAGTGGGTGAGCTTGAAAGGATATCCTGGCTGTTTTGTGGTATTTATCGGCTTTGAACGAGAGATAGTTTATCGTGGGAAATGACATGGCTGTCCCCGGCAGTTTATGCACTTCTGTGGTAGCGACGGTGTGACGCGCTCTGTGCTAGAGTGCGTTTTCGGTATCTAGACCATCAGATTGTGTGGTTGCCTGATCAGTTCTCGGGTTTCATGAAGGAACATTTGTAGAGTAGTATACACTTGCGTCCGAAACTGGTGGTCCCCGAGCAGAATGGCCCATAGGTCAGGGACACAATCTTCTGTATGTAACCCTTCCCGCTTGATAGCATGTGTAGGCCTGCTAACGGGTTGAATCCCGTTGCAACCCCAACCCGCACTAAATTAACTCATTCACCTACACTGTCCCACTCCATAATTCTATTGTCTAAATCCAACCCAACCCAACCCGTCCCACCAATCGATATAACTCATGGGTTTGATATATGAACCTATGAGTTTATATAAATCTCGCATTCACACCTTAAATTTTTTTGAGAAATTGATTGAAATTTGTTGCAGATGAATCAGTTTGACGGTCCGCTACTTTGTGCAAGGTAGTGCGGCTGGACTTATATGTGGGCTCCACGTTAAGAGTTGGACCTTAAAGCTAAAACCTCACGTTCACACCTTAAAATTTTAGAGAAATTGACTTTGACAGTCCGTTACTTTGTGCAAAATACTGTGACTAAATTCACATATGGATCCGACGTCAAGAGCCGAAACTTGAAACTTAAACCTATAAGTTAAACCCATACAAACTCAAACAAAAAAAACCACTTCCAACCCACCCCCACCCGCATTCGCGATATATCCAACCCGTCCCAACCTATTAGATACTAAAACCTATTTTAACCCATTCAAATACAACCCGTGTCACAACCCGCCTCATAAAACCTATTTCAACCCGCCCCGTTAGCAGGACTAAGCATGTAGATGATTGTAACATGGAATCAGCATCATTAGATCCTGTTACACCTACGTATAAGATGTAGCTATTTTGTATTCTTGTTACTGGAACTTGACACGGTCCCCACCCATAATTTTGACTATTATTACTCCCTTCGTTTTAAATGTATAAAATGAACCGGTTATCTTGTATATACATATTTAAAACGGGGGGAGTAGTTTTTTATGTGAAAAATTCATAAACTCTTTGTACCAATCGAAGTACATCTTTTGTATTTTTTTTCCTTATGATTTCTTATAGGAACCCAGTTATTTTGGGGCCAAGTAGATGAAGCTACATAATTTGACACGGTACCTGGCAATGAGCTCAAGAGCGTTCACTCGATCGGTTCATAAGTTGTCCCAATGACGTGAAAAAGAAAGCTACCGACGATTTTTTTCAGAAAGTGGCCAAATCCATTGCACTGCGTTATCGGGGTATTTTCACGTTGCGTAATTTCCCAGTCAAACTGGGACTTTATAGCTACGGCCCGGCAATATTTGTGGATTGTGGCTCTGCTCGAATACGATCGGGGTAAAAAATCGAAAAGTGCCTGGCATATTCTGGAAAACGCCAGATATGCTTCTGATTGCCTGCTATGATGAGTGTGATACGAAGCTGGAATGAATGCACCGTCATGGAGGGCAACTACGGCAAAGGAAGAGATATCTCAGCCGCTCAGGAAACATTTGCGTCCACAGGTTTGAACTCAAATTGATGAGGAAAACTACCCTTGGTACTGTAAAATGGCAATCGGATTAAATCACTTTTACCTACTAAAATGTATGCGCTTAATATTCACTTAGACCGAGCAACACAATACTACAGATAAGTGACAACATGAAGTCATGACCGCCAAATTAATAGCTTGCAGAAAAAAAAAGACTAATATCAGCAAGGATGGATCATCGAAGCTGGCGCAGGATCACAGAGTTGTTTTCAAAAACTGAACATTGAAGTAGATCATATCACGGCTAGGAAAAGCCCAATCTGGTACACATCTTGATTGAATCCATCATCAGGCATTTGAAAGAACTGCACCCATAAAACAAAAACAAGGCTCTGAATAACTGGCATAAAAGAGCTGATCTCTTCGAAACTTTGAGTATTGCAAGTGATCAGACGATAGCTATGTAAGCTGGAGATTCAACATGTAGCGGCACAGTTATACGGAACTAGAAAGATTGATGTGCGTTTGTAGGATCACCAGAAGGATCTGGATATATAAGCCTCTAAATTCTGATCTTCCTCTGTTGACAGCCCAGATGCCGTGCTCTTAGCAGCTTTGATTGTATCCTTCCCGGACTCAACAGTGGATCGAGCAAACCCTTCTGGACAACCAGAACGAAGTAGGCCTACGCAGGAAGAGACGAGGCAGAGAGGTCCCAGGAGTCGACTTGTTCGAGTACTTGGTCACTTATCTGGTTCATGACGAGCAGTGATTCAACAAGACGATGTATGCATCTCCTCCAATGGTTGCGAAGAATGGATCCTGAGGCTTCCCTCTGAATGGCCCACTTGATGGTCAGATTACTTGTCGATTGCATTGACACAATAACAATTAACAAGAGTGCTGATTAGATGCTATCTGAAATTTGGGGAGGGCTCATGCTGGATACAGGTAACGTAGTAAAATGTTGTGCAGCAAGTTTGGGCGCAGGTATATTCCAGGGGTTTCCAATGCTTTGGTGGTCCACAATGGCCTCATGTACTAGTCACGCACAGATAGATCGCGTGAGCATCACAGCACCTTGTATCTGACGGAGACGGCGTAGCAGCTGAGTGCACGGTTGTCCTCCCGCAGCTCCAGGATGTGCCGCGCTAGCTGCGTCGCCGTGGATTCCACGTAGGCTCGAAGCCGCTGCAGAGCTCCCCGAAGTCGCCATCGACCATCTTATCCTTCTGAGACCTCTCCTCGGGGAGATCGGCGGCGGCGCTCGCCTCCCCATGCAATGAACCTCCTTACAGTGTCATCGACAACTGCACGCGCGGTTCGGCACGCAGAAGCATCTCCAACACACCCTGAAACGCGAGACACGGAGGCGGCGAGGAGAATGGGCGCCGGAGACGGAGGTGATGTTCACCCGGCGGAGCGTGGCGGCGGGGGTCGCCAGTGGTGGCCCATGGCGCGAACGCCGTGGCGGTGCGTGAAGAGGCGCGCGCGAGGTTGGTTGCTGCGGATAAGGCCGCGGCGCGCCACGACCTCTCGTTTGCACGGTCGCCTCCGTGCCGTGTGTTGAAGGCCTAGCGATATAAAGCAACAACTGAGTTGTATTTAGTAGATTCGGGTTTAAATCTTCACGAGAGCGAATTCTCGGGCTGAAATTTTCATGAAAAGTTGATGCATCGATCAACCAACCAATCAATTATACGTATATTAAAGTATTTACCAAATAGTTTTTTGATAAGATTCACGTTAGACCTTATTCGGTTTGAAAGGTATTAGAGAGGGTTGGAGGGGATTGGGATGGATTAAATCCCCTGCAAGTCAATCCCTCTCAATCCCCACCAATCCCCCTCAATCCCCTTAGGAAAGGAATTAACTGAGCAAGATCTTCTTTGCAACACTAAGGCTTCATTTGACAGCACAGGGTTAATTAATCCTGGGAAGAACTGATCCCACAGGGATATTATTGGATTTTGGAATCCTCTCCACCGCAGGGCAGTGCTTCCCCCTCTCCCCCGCTGCTGTTTGGGGTCCTGACGCGAGGGGGCAGCCTAGCAGGAGGGTTTTTGCCCTGTCCAGCTGTGTGTGCGCCTCCGGCTGCCTGTGTCTTCTTGCACGCTTCTTTTTTTTAAAAAAAAAGTGCTAACCCAGAATACATGGCATGCAGTAGTAGTCCTAAGGTACTAAGGTAACAACATCTCTTTTCTAAAAAATACCTCCAAAAATACCTCCAAAAATACCTAAAAATTAGGGGGAAAATCAGAAAATAAAAAATAGCAACTTGATAAATAAAATCCGTAACATGCCTACAAGGTCAACAAGCAACATCAATCACCAAATTACATTCGCATCCAGCTGGACTAAATGAACAGATGCTCTTTGCATGTTTTAAGCATCTACTTAATTAACTACAATGCTTTCAACTCAACTGTGGCCACATAATCTAATTATTGTATAAGAGATTTAGCTAGTAAAATAAGCCAAGGACTTTCCCTCCAACATGCTTTCTCCTATTCATATTCTTCCACCATTCACTGTTCACTGATTCTGAAAAAAATAAACAACAGTCAGCATTGAAAAGTTGTAAACAATAAACAATTTTAGTCTGATCTCCTAAAATTGTACAGTATGAATTTATCATGATTTGGTAAGCATTTTATATTTCACAAGCTTCCTAAGTTGTCTGCTTAATCTAGTTTGGCTTGTGCCCAAATCACACATAAGACGGTAACAGAAATGGTAAATGGACTAGACAACATCCTACTAACCATGCCTATTTTCTCCACGCACTAGTATGAAGCCAACAAACTTGTGCAGCAACAAAGTTGACACTTGACTTCACCCCTAGATTTCGTGGACTCAAGTACCAACCCCAACTTGTCATGAAAAACTGCTACGTCGTGCAGGTCGGCTGGCTGGAATGTGAAACTGTGACTAGAAACTAGGAAGGCCAGTCGGTTGGAATGTGAAACTAGCAGGACTAGACATGGAAAGAACTGATGCTCGTAAAACAGTAAGCAATCATCCAATATAGTATTATTTGTAAGCCAAGTAACACAACTTAAAAATTACTATGCATGCATACTACTGGTTTACAGAAAGCAGGTAGCAGACACAACCATGCTAGAACTCAAATCAAAGATCTGGCACAACTAGGCAATAGGAGAAGTGGCAACTTACAGTAATATATAATGGCCACACTCCTATAAATTTGTTGATGAAAGACCAGATTAACTTATCAGACTCAAATAGCCTAATCCAACAAACACACCTGAGCAAAGGGAAAGGGAGCATACCTGAGCAATCTTTTTCTTCAACCAAATCAGCCGGACATTTGGGTTTTTTGTGCCCACTAATATTTTTCTGTTTGTTTCACTTTGGAAAACTTCATTTGCATCAGCTTTTTGTTCATCCGATAGCCCTTCCATGGCATCCACAATGTCAATACATTTCTCAATTGAGTAGTCTTCTTCACGTCTTCTCTTCTCTTCTAACTTTTCTAGAGTTTTTCCAATTTGATCCTTTCTAAAGTCAATGTAATCCCCAAGTTTTGCAGCCATCTGACTTTGTTTGCGTTTCTTTCCACCGGTAACATCTTGGTCCTCTGAATTACGACTAGCTGGAGCAGATTGAACTTCTATGCTTTCTACACCACCAAGTCCAAAACTGAGTAGATTTCTATCGATAGATGCCATGCTATGATTGCTTTGCTCTGAGATACTTGTCTGGGGGGTGGGTTCAGTTGGCAGCTCACTGTTATGGGGAGTGGGTTCAGTTCTTTGCGGTGGTGGCTGAATTGATGTAAAATTTAAATCCCCTGTGGCCACACTTCCTATTAAACAAATAATCAAGGTAACAATATCAACATCTTAGCATCTACAATAGCGAGAGTTCAAACTAGGAACATAATCTACAATGAAGTGACTCTCTAAAGCACCATCCACACCATAGCACTAAAACAAGAACAGAGGCAATGAACAACAAGATGAAAGCATTACCTTCATACAATAATTCCAAGCTGTTAAATAAAGGAAATGGCTTCTTACGGAACTTGGCAACTTTGTGGTTATCCTATTGAAGTACAACAAAAAAATATGATTAGATGGTTTGTATAAATGTTAGCTGTTATATAAAGGGT
This sequence comes from Setaria italica, assembly GCF_000263155.2. NCBI lineage: Eukaryota > Viridiplantae > Streptophyta > Magnoliopsida > Poales > Poaceae > Setaria > Setaria italica. The sequence goes on along the minus strand of NC_028458.1, from coordinate 18,239,019 downwards.
TGTTATATAAAGTTGATTCTCCATTCAAGAGACCTAACCTTAATCAACTTTTCCCATCCTTTTGGTTCTGCAATGATCATACCCAAAGTGTCATTCCAGCCAACACCACTTTTCCTCGCTTCTTTTATTATCTTATAGTTTCCTTTTAGCTCTTTCTCCTTTTCTTGCACTTGTTGCTTCGTGAAATGTGTCGTTGGAAACATATCATTGAATTTGTTTGTGATATTCCTCCAACCTTCAGCAGTCCACCCATTTTGTCCCTTAAACATTGGGACGTTGGCAAGCTCTTTCAGAATATCCACAAGTCCCTTCTCATACGTGTAGCTCCACGTAGCTCTTTCCGTTGACATGGCTGCAAGAAATAAACAAGATTAGATAAAGGTTGTCATAAAAATAATACAGAAATAAGCAATGAAGTAAAAAAAAACAATACAAGCTGTCATGAAAACATTTATGCTTCACCTAATTATTACGGGCAGCCCACATCTGAAGAGCAATTTAGTCTCGTAGGGTGCTTCCTTCATTTGATTGCAATTCATTTGGATAGTTGTTATCCCCCTCTGGCAACTCAACATAATCAGATGGGTTGATATTATTTGGTTGGTGATCTAGCCACCCTTCATCCCCATTTAGCTTTCTAATGAGATTATGAAATACTGCAGCTGCCGCTGGAATTTTAATTTGATTCTCTATTGGATGAAATGTCCCAACTTTCAGGATTGGAAACCGCTTTTTTAGCACACCAAAGGCCCTTTCAATATGATTGCGTAGCTGTGCATGCCGGTGGTTGAACAATTCTTTATAATTTGCATACTGATTTCCATGTCTCCTAAACTCACTCAGATGATATCTAACTCCTCGGTATGGAGCAATGAATGAGGAAGTATTTGCGTATCCACCATCTACAAGGTAGAACTTCCCCACAGGAACATGAAAACCCTTCGCACGTGCAGACCGTAAGACCCCTGCATCGGATGTAGATCCTTCCCAACCACACGAGATAAAAGTAAAATTTAAATCAAAGTCACATACACACATGACGTTCTGTGACAAGGTTCCCTTCCTATTTCTGTAGGGAGCGGCTCTTTCTTGTGCAATGTTGATAGGAACATGAGTGCCATCAATGGCCCCAATGCAGTTCTGGAAGAAAGGCATAAAGCGAGAGTCTGATGCAATCTTCACATGTGTATGACTCACATTTGGGAGCTTCAAGAATCTATGAGTCAATGCTGGAATTATATCGAAGAACTCTGTTATTTTCCTATGAATTGTCTCACCACTATGTTGGAATTCTTTTTTTAGCCTATCGGTGCTTGCATTATGAGAGAGCATGAACATAAACATTCCTAGCTGCTCCTCAACTCTAACACCACGGGTGTCACGTAATAAGTTCTCCACTCTAAGATAATTTGCTATAACTCTAAATATCTCAGGTTCCATTCTGAACTCCACTTTGCACCAATTTTCGTGGCCTTCCAAGATTTGTATGACCTTTTCAGCACCAGGCAGAGTTGAGGTATGCTCCGACCTTTTCTCCTCATATAAACACTGCTGAAGAGCGGGAACCATAACTAGGAATAGTTCGTCATCCTCTTCTTCCTCCTCTAGCATGAATCTCCTAACTTCATCCTCCCAAGATTCCATTATCTATATGTATATATATGGTAAGGCAAGTAAACTATGTTACTCAAATGCATATGGTCTAGAAAAAAGAGGACAATGCATACTGTCAATATTCTAACGAAATAGTTAATATATACCAACATCAATTTGTTTATGCAGCACTTATAAGTTCGACTATAGCTGAAATACACAAGAATCTATAGATCTCACACAAAAGTGAGTCCAGACCTTATAGCTGAAAATGGCAGTACTGCACCAGTGGCCTTGGGACAAAGAAACTATATAATATAAATCATGCAATAGTTGTGACAAATTAAAGAACTATATACTAGCAAAATTTAGTCAAACTTTCCTAACTAATGTTAATTGTTGGGGTATGTAAGTAGTGCAGAAATGGGGCTGAACCAACAAAACACCAACAACTGGATAGATCGAGCATGCATTCAGCATTGTTGAAGGGACCAACAGTAAAATCAAGAACGGGGCACACTTCAATCCTGGAAGCTAGAACTAAAAAGGAAGTGCAACTCGATCAGATCCAATAAATTCGATCACAAGGAAGAACAAACGATCACAATGAACAAGATGATGGAGGAAAATTCTAGATGATGGAATAAATACATGTACAATGCACCATAAATCAGTTTAGACATTGATTGTTTCCTTCCATTGAACTCCATAAATCATTTTTTTTCGATAAAGGAAGTTTTTATTAAATTTCAAGGGCATTACATCATTAAACTCCATAAAGCTTATGCTAGACATTCTGTAGCTTTTGGTCGAGTGAAATAATAGCTGAAACAACTTTATGCATTTTGTGATTATTAGATTATTATGAGTTGCGTGCGAGAGCTTCTTCACTCCAGGCATGCACAAAGCTTAAAGCTAGTTAACTTTTGACCTTGTACCTAGAAAAGGGCCGCATCAAAAGGATAATAAGAGCTGACAGTTTGGTTACATTCAGAAGCAATGCCCATGACCTGTAACACTTTTACTCTAACGGTCTAACCTTATAAAAGCAACCTGGCAACATGTACTCTTTCTACTGACCAAAATTACAGATTTTGTATCGGCATTGCCTTCTGAATGTAAAAGGGAAATCCCATTGGGTGTTGTCGACAATGGTGGCAAAACTACAGATGAATATTGTTCACCTTATGTTATGTACTCATGTGGTGTGTACTTCATAAGAACTCATGCAAAATAAAAAAAAATAATTATACTCTTGGTCCCCCTACTACATAATTATACAAATTATACTCAAATGCAATGTGGATGATATCAACAGAAGCTTTAAGAGCTAGTTAACTTTTGACCTTGTACCTAGAAAAGGGCCGCATCAAAAGGATAATAAGAGCTGACAGTTTGGTTACATTCAGAAGCAATGCCCATGACCCTGTAACACTATTTAAGGCTTCACCATCACATAGGATAATAAGATCTGGCTTTGACTTCATATTGCAAGAACAAGTAGGACTGAAGATCTGGGTTCCAAGCCCCGACCTGACAGACAGACAGTACTGCAATCTCGAACATTCTCCAAATTTACACCTTAAAAAATTGGATTGCCAATGTTATCTACCTTTTTGTTAAAAAAATACTATGCACCCAAATCCACGGCTTCTCGGTAATGTTACAAATGACAACAGTATCCAAGCCCCGAGGTCTCTGAGCTTTCTCCCAAAATGTTCGAACGGCAATAAACCAAGAACTACAAAACAACATGCTGATGAGAAAGCAGAACCTGAAAGCTACATACCACGATCGAAGTCACTGATGGAATTGCTAGCTCGCGCTTCCAAAGATTAATAAAGAAAATGGCAGCCAAACATTAACAGTTCAGCTCCAAAATTTGCGCACAGCAATTGAATTAACATACACCCCCCCTTAAGGACCAATCAGAACACAAATGGAACTAATTGACCAGGAAGCGATTGATCTGGTGCCGAGCTGGCACCCAGATCTTATTATCCGCATCAAAGCGATTGATCTGGTGCCGAGCTGCAACCCAGATCTTCAGTCCTACTTGTTCTTGCAATATGAAGTCAAAGCAATCTATGTACAGATCTTGGAATTAGAACAGGAAGACTCACCAGAGGATGAGGCAAGGTAGCACGGAGTCACGGAGCAGTCACGGAGCCACGGAGCAGTCACGGAGCCACGAAGCAATCACCGGAGGTGGGGGCAGTCACGGAGCAGATCTCCAGCGAAGATCGAGCCGGCGTGGGGATGGGGAGACGACGGGGAGGCGACGACGAGCCGCACGGGCGACGCCACGACGGGGAGGTGCAGGAACAGGGGAGCCGCACGGACGCCGCTCGCAGGTCGCCAGCGGCACGGGGGGCGGCGGCGCGATGCGGTCGTCAGCGGCACGGGGGGGCACGGCGGCGGCGGCGGCGGGCGAGCACAGGCAGGGATGGGGATGCGGACGCGGAGGGGGGGGGGGGCGCCTGGATGCCCGACGCGGAGGGGGTTGCGCCGCCAGGAGCCTCGAGGTGAGGACGGCTCGCCCCGGGGAAAACTCGCGGATGTGGTCTGGCCTCCCCGTCCGATGAGCTCCCAAATGAGGAGGCGATTCGGCCCGTGGTGAAATGCCCGCGTGGGCTTCTGACCCAGGGAAAATAGCGGGATCCCCTCGGGGTTCTGAGTTCCCAAAGGAGCCCTAAGTTACTGCTTTTGCAGGAAAGTGAAGTGTTGGTCCTCAGTACCCACCGTAATGAGCGACGCGCTGCCCCATGTGTTCAAATCAAAACAGATCTCCCTGCATGCTCATATGAATCATGACGAGCCTCTCTCCAAGGATGCAAATCTTCGACTCTTTTCTTTTTTTTTTTCTTCGTGAACTGTCCTCTTCTTCACAAGCTCACTCATGTACTAGAACTACAGCATTCCCGCAAGTCTAAGAAAAACCCCAAGGATGCCGCGCGCCTAGCTACTGAATCGTGTTCGCCCGTGGCTGATCTGGTCAGAGCACCGCTGCTTTCGCGCCACTACGACGGCTCCTGTGACCATTGGGTCCCGAGCCTAGCCGTGTGTGCCGCCGGTGGGGCCCTTTGGTCACGCACACGTGCTAGCTTGCATTCATCCGTGCTTACCCGTGAGATAGCTGTGCATTGTGGCTGGGACGCGTGATGTCAGCTAATAAATAATACTGTATACGGAACCTAGTATGTAGCGTTGGGACTATCGTGTCGTGCCAAAGTGATTGGACTGCTGAGTGTACAGAAGGGCCGTGCCGTGAGACACGCGTTTTACATGCCAGATTGCTCATCAAGCTGAATATTCTCCTCATAATACTATACACCACCTAAAGGTCTCGTTCGGTCGTGCATTGGTTAGCAGAAATTGTCATTGAATCATACAACAATAATGGCCTGAGTCAGCGCGAGGGGTGATGCACTGATGCGACTGCGCAACCTTCGGCCGGGTTCAAGTACTCTGTTCCCATCAGCTTATAAGCCGGCTGAAAAGCTGAAACGGCTGATTTATTGTGAGAGAAAAATACTGTTTGGTGGCTGATAAGCCGGCTGAATAAGTTGAAGCGAACAGACCCAAGATCCATCTGATAATGGTGGCGGCCATCGGCGCTTGCAGAGTTGCATGTCAGGTCTAAGGGGCTTCGGCTTCGGTAATGTAGCGTATCGTGGTACGTGCTAGGCTGAAGTCGGGTACGGATGGATTCGGATCGGATACGCATGGAATCGAATTTGGATAGCACTATTTACTATGTTTTAATTCGAATTCGAATACGAATACAAAACGAATAGTTCAAAATAAGGATTCACATTCGAATACTTGCTCGACTTGTAACATAGCTTTATAATAAGTATCAATTTTGCTTTATGGATGATTTTATAATTGATAGTAAATTATGAGCATAGTACATAATAAATATCTTATTGAAAATAACATATTTATTAATAAAATAATGAAATATATCTAAATAAATATAAAAAGTATTTTCATAACTATATATATCATTTAATAATAAAAATAAGTTCATCAATACATTTAAATATGATTTATTTATTTAATAAATAATATATTGTATTTAAAATTAGTATGATTAGTCATATTAAAATTAATTAAACTTTATCATTATATATCACTAATAATATTAGGTTAACATAATTAGTCATTTAACATAGATAATTTTTTTAGTAGTTTAAATGGTGTAAATAATTATTTTATTAGCCATATTAAAATTAACATCATTTGTAATTAGTATATAGTAATATAAATCAGTTTAGATGGCTTCATTGGTAGTTTATTCTTTGCAGATACGAATAATGTCGGATATTTCATATTTTTGTCGAATACGAATCTGGAACCGGATAGAGAAAAATACTGAAAATCGAATACGGATACATCCATTTGACAATCTCATTAATCCCATTAAAAACGAATACAAATATTTATATTGGTATTTTTAGCGGATACAAATTCAGATAATTCGGATATCCAGACATCCATATCCATCCCTAAAGTTGGGTAAGCTACCTTTTTCAGCTTCACCGGCTTCCCCTCTTTCCACCTTTTTTCGGCTTCACCGGCTTCCCCTCTTTCTAGTTCATTTTTTATCTCGATTTGCATACCGGCTTCACACTACAGTTCCCAACAGTACTAAATAGTACCAAAACACTGTACCACGAAGCTGAAGTCGGGGAAGGCAAAGCCTTGCCAAAGGGACCCTTAGCATCCAGGCGGCCTGCAGAGAACAGCACGCAGCAGCACGAGGAGAAAGCTTGCATAAGGGTAATCCCAACCCATAGTGTCTATAGGTAGTGTCAATATTGCCACGTAAGCAAGACATCACTTTAGAAATGATACTCTACAACCTATGATTTCTTGGTGTGGGTCCTTACTAAATTCATCATCTCTCCTCTCAACCAATTACATTTGCTCTTATCAATTATGACACCATCTTCTCTCCCAATGCAAAATTTCACAATGTCTAGTGCATAGGTCTCTCGTGTCAACACTGAGTCTTGCATGAGACATAGTGTCTTGCTCTCCTTATTCTCTCTTTTATTTAATACAGTGCCACATAAGCTAAATGTCATAAGTAGTAATACAGCTAGGGGATGTCTGGATCTTTAGTCCGGACTAAAATTCATGTCATATCGAATATTCGGAGACTAATAAGGAGGACTAAATATGAGCTAATTATAAAACTAATTACACAGATGGAGGCTAATTCATGAGACGAATCTATTAAGCCTAATTAATCAATCATTAGCACATGTTTACTGTAGCATCACATTGTCAAATCATGGACTAATTAGGCTTAATAGATTCGTCTCGCAAATTAGCCTCCATATGTGTAATTGGTTTTGTAATTAGCCTATATTTAATACTCCTAATTAGTATCTAAACATTCAATGTGACAGGAACTTTAGGAGGCACTAAATAACCAAACGGGGCCTTGGGCCCTGTTTGGATATAGGGTGCTAAACTTTAGCATCCCACTTTTAGCACCTTTTTAGCACTTAGGTATCCAAACAGGTGTGCTAAAAGTGGTGTGCTAAAGTTTAGCACCCCACTTTTCTTTGGGATGCTAAAGGGTGCTAATATGCTAAAAGTGGTCCCCCTCTCTACCTTTTCCCACCGTTGCCCCCCCTCTCTCCTCCTCGCCGCAACACCCGTCTCCTCCCCGCTGCAACACCCGCCGCCGTCCTCCTCCGCTCGGCCCTGCCGCCTCCGCCGGCATTACCTCTTTCGCCTGGCCCCGCCTCCTACGCCCGGCCATGCCTCCTCCGCCGGCAGACCCCGCCGCTAAGGCCAAATGCCGCACTGGTGTGGGCCGCAGGGCGCTCGAGGCGCTGGAGCTGGACACCTTCGCTGCCAGGGGCTTGGAGACGGACGATTGCGGCGAGGCGGCGACGCAGGCCGCACGACGAGCAACTCATCGTCGGGCAGGCTTGACGCCGAGAAGATGTGGATGGAGATGTACCGGGTGGGGCACTAGGGGTTCGGCCGCCTGTCCATCTCCATGAACCCGCCCCCGCCCGTGAGGCCCGGCTGAGCGGCCGCAGCCCGCAGCGCCGACGGTGGCGATGGCAGGAGGAAGGACGCGGACCTGCCGTGCGAGTCGTCACTGGCATTGGAATCGAACGGGGAAGGGAAGTGTAGGAGGGGTAAAAGACATGAGGAAAAAGATGGGGTCTAGTTATCTTTTATACTAAAGGTGCTAATTTAGCACCCATCCAAACAGCTCTAAGTGTTAAACTTTAGCACTCCATTTAAGGGTGCTAAAGTTTAACACTCCATCTAAGGGTGCTAAAATTTAGGCCCTGTTTGGGAAGGGGGTGTTAAAGTTTAACACCCTCAAATGGAGTGTTAAACTTTAGCATCTTGAGGTGTTTGGATAGTTTGTTAAACTTTAACACGTTACATGAGAAATGACAATATTGCCCTTCCTTCCTCTTGCACACTACCCTTTCCCGTGCTGTTCCTCATCTCCTCGCTCATCTCGACTGTGGGGCTCCCTATCAAGCCGCCCGCGGAGGGGCTGACGGTGGTAATCCAGTTGCTTGACGAGCGGCCGCACGCCCCCTGCCGCGGCGATGCGGACCCGGTTATCCGGGTTGTGCTTGGCCAGCAGACGGAGGTGCAAGGCCGCGCGCCGGAGCGAGTCCAGTGACGGCGACGACGACTCCAGCTCGGCCACGAGCGACGAGATGGCGTCCTCCGACGCCTCCGCCGCGCACGACAACAGCAAGCGGTGGATGCCTGCGGCGGCGGCGAGCGTGAAGGAGAGGTCGTCGCTGCCGCACTCGCTGAAGGGCTCGGAGCAGGAGGAGTCACCACTGTCGATGTAGCAGCTCGTGCTCCACCGCCGTGGGGAGGTGGATGCGTCCGACTCCATCCCGGTTGTTAGCTTCGTGTCGCGCGGCTCGGCACCCGCCGCCAAGCCGCCCTCCGCGCCCACGCCTACTCCCGCCGAAGACGCCTCCCGCACTCGCTGCCGAGGAGGGGGGATCCATGGCGGCGCGGCGGAGGAGGGGGGAGGGCGGTGCGGCGGAGGATGGGGGGAGGGTGGCGCGGCGGATCCGGCCAGGAGGAGGGGCGGCGCGGTGGATCCGGCCAGGCGGAGAGGATGAGTAGGAGGAGGAGGCCGGCGTTGGTGGTGGGGAGGAGAGAGAGGAGAGGAGAGAGAGGGGGTAACTTGGAAAAAAAGTGGACTAGGGAACTATTTTTAATACCTTTAGCAAGTTTTAACACCCCCTCCATGTGTTTATGAAAAATGGAACGTTAAACTTTAACACTTCACTTTTAACACAAGTGTTTGGATAGGAAAGTATTAAAAAATGTTAAAAGGATGTTAAACTTTAACATCCCTTCAGCACTGTACTAAAATTACGGAAACTTTGGTTAGCAACCCCGACCGATCGACGACACGAGCTGTCGAGACGCTGTCGACTCTGCGTAGCATATGGGTCCGGGTCCGGCGACATGGTAGCCCAATTGCACATGCCCATCCTGCCATCCATGTCAGAGGATGAAGACGCATTTGGACTGGACCAAAAGCTGCGCGGCGGCCACACATTTACTGGCAGCTAGAATGGTAGCTGGTGTCCGGATATCACCACGCCCACGCACGTGGAGCTGTAGAGCCGTAGAGGTAGCTAGTGGAGCTCCCTCTAGTACAGAGCAGCTCACGTACCTTCGGGTGGTGCACAGCTAGCTTACCTAGGACATCGCAATCGTCACCATCCCGAGCTCGTTCGCTTGGCTGCTGCGTTCGGCTTCTGGCTGCTGCGGCAGAGAGCTGCTGCGTGCTGCGGCAGAGAGCCGAGCAGCAGCAGCCAGCTGCAAAGCAGCCAGCCGAACGAGGTTACGTCGTCGGCGAGCGATGGAGAGGAAGACGGTGGTGCTGTACCCGGGCGTCGGCTTCGGCCACCTCGCGCCGATGCTCGAGCTGGCCAAGGCCTTCCTCCTCCACGGCGGGGGCGACGGCGCGCTCGACGTCGCCGTCGCGCTCGTCGAGCCCCCCGTCATGGGGAACGGCTTCGCCGCCGCAGTCGCGCGCGAAGAGGCCGCCAACACCTCCGTCGCCTTCCACGTCCTGCCCCCGCCCGCGCCGGCAGCCGACGGCGAGGCCGAGCAAACCTTGGCCTGGAAGCTCCGCTTCCTCCGCGCCACCAACGCGCCGCTCCGCGACCTCCTCCGCTCGCTGCCGTCCGTCCGGGCGCTCGTGCTCGACATGTTCTGCGCCGACGCGCTCGACGTCGCGGCGGACCTCGGCCTGCCAGCCTACTTCTTCTTCCCCTCGGGCGCGGCCGGGCTCGCCGTCTTCCTCGCCCTACCCGCCAGACGGCGCAGCATGAGCACGAGCTTTAGGGAGCTCGGCGGCTCCACCGTCCTGTCGTTCCCGGGCGCTCCCCCGTTCAAGGTCTCTGAGCTGCCCCAGGAGCTCGCCGACGACGGCGAGGGGTGCCAGGCCACGCTCCGCGTGGCCGCCCGGATGGTCGACGCCCGCGGGATCCTCGTCAACTCTTTCGAGTCGCTGGAGCCGCGCGCGGTGCGCGCGCTCAGGGACGGGCTGTGCGTGCCGGACCGCCCCACACCGCCGGTCTACTGCGTCGGGCCGCTCGTCTCGCCCGGCGGCGGCGACAAGGAGCACCAGTGCCTCCGGTGGCTGGACGCGCAGCCGGACCGCAGCGTCGTGTTTCTCTGCTTCGGGAGCAGGGGCACGTTCCCCAAGAGCCAGCTCGAGGAGATCGCCGTCGGCCTGGAGAAATCCGGGCAGAGGTTTCTCTGGGTCGTACGAAGCCCTCCCGGCGCCGGCGAGGCACTAGACCTCGACGCGCTCCTGCCAGCCGGGTTCCTGGAGCGCACCGAGGGCAGAGGGCTCGTCGTCGGGTCCTGGGCGCCGCAGGTGGACGTGCTGCGCCACCGCGCGGCCGGCGCATTCGTGACGCACTGCGGGTGGAACTCGACGCTGGAGGGCGTCACGGCGGGGCTGCCCCTGCTGTGCTGGCCGCTGTACGCGGAGCAGGAGATGAACAGGGTGCGGATCGTGGAGGACATGAGGCTCGGGGTGGAGATGGCGAGGGGCGACGACGGCGCGGTGAGGGCCGAGGAGGTGGAGGCGAAGGTGAGGTGGTTGATGGAGGACTCCGACGGCGCGCTGGCGCTCAGGGAGCGTGTGGCGGCGGCGAGAGACCGGGCGGCCGAGGCCATCGCTGAAGGGGGGCCGTCGGATGTGGCTTTCGTCGAGTTCCTCAAAGACTTATTGGAGGCTTCGCAAATCCGCAAGACATTGCATCCGTAAAAAAATACACCCATAATAAATACTAAATTCAATTTTCTCTTTAAGATTTGTATATGCTTTATCTTTACAAATTTGTGTTTTTCTACTAAATTGAAAATTGCTAGCAGCACTATCTCATTCTGATTGCAAATGATGGTTCATTTTTCCTTAGTCAACTTAGGTTGACCACACCTCCCGTGCAATTTCTGGATGTTTCAGGGACATATTCCACATGCTCGCTATAGTTAACGGGTTGAAATAATTTTTTAAAGAAAAACAACTGAGGAGCATCCTACATGCGTGGTGGGTCGCCAAAGTGTTGAGCAAAAAGCCAAATGTGAATCCCCGTCGCTGAGGGAGTTACAGTGTCGTCCTCATGGGTAACTCGGCATTGCTGGAGAAATTCGACCCCCATGCTACGTGTTGGTAACCCTCGAACGTCGAGATAAGCTCCGAGCAATAAGCCTCGCATGTTGTAGCCTCGCATCTTCAATGTTGATGTTCCGAGGGTTATATTTGGCAATAGAATTGTAAGGGTATGTTTGGTTTGGAGACGAGATGGGATATGTTGGTCCTGTCCCAGTTTTTTGGGATGGGATCATCCCGACTCGTGTTTGGTTGAGAAGGATGAGTTCGTCCCCATTTTTTTATTTGGTTGGAGGTACTAAAGTAGATGGGACGACCACCGTTTTCAGCTTCTGTTAGCTACCGTCAGCAGGCCCCGCCTGTCATTGTCACGAGTACATCTTCTTCCTCCGTGTAACAGCGGCCTGCCAGGGGAGCTCCGGCCCCGCCCGTTGCCAGCCTCGGACCTGGCCGCGCCGCTTGAGGACATGCCCCGTCGGCATTGTGCCCCGGCCGCGCCGCCTAGGGACCCAGCCGCGCCGGCCTCGTGGCCCGGCCTCGGAGCCCGTCATCCCGCGACCGGCGGGAGCTCGCCGCGCCGCGCGGGGAGGTCGCCACGCCAGCCCATGGCACCAGCCGCGCCGCCTAAGGAGCACACCGCTCGTGGAGCTCTGGCCCTGCCAGTCGCGGGCCTTGGACCCCGGCCGCGCTGCCTGAGGACCTACCCCCGCTGGCCTTGTGCCCCGGCCGCGTCGCTTGGGGACCCAGCTGCGCCGGCCTCGTGCCCCGGCCCCGGAGCTCGTCGTCTCGCGACAAGCGGTGGAGCTCCCGCTCGCCCGGCCGGCGGCACAGCAGCCGCCCAAGCTTGTCACCCGCAATGGAGAGGCACAGCGTCGAAGCGGGATGACCCTATCCACTCGATTTGGAGGGATGGGGTTGTCCCGCATATTAGAGGAATATTCCTCTAAGGGGATGACCCTATCCTATTTGACTCGCATCCAAACACTCCTAAAATTGGGACCGTCCCGTTCCGTCCCGTCCCGTCCCGTCCTTGAAACCAAACACACCCTAACCCTTGATGGTTTGAAACTGACAGCAACCACTAGTTTGGCTATCTTTGTTCCCTTGCAGGGTTTGAAGCGAAACGTAAGCCGTTCGAGGTTAACTGCACCGGGTACCTTTTCAAGGTGGGGAGGGGTTTCAATCTCGAACCAACAAGACTCGCCACAACCTCGGGGGCTTCGGGTCATCGATCAACGGGAGATTTGCGAAGAAAGCCCTGAGGATTGTCACGCTGAGGGAGAGTTAAGCATGAAGCCCCAAGGGTACTTGGCCAGTGGCGTGAGAAACTTGACCACGTGGAGAAGTTCAATTTGAACACGTGTACCCTAATGACCTTTATGTACGGCATATTCTAAAAAGTGCAGTGGTTGAGTAAGGGTATTCTTGGAATGTAAAGTAGGCCGGCTCCTAGTATAAAATGGGAGCCCTACCCCGTTATTAAGGATGGTCATTTTTTGAATGGAAAAGTAGAATAGCCTTCCAAAAGCAATCCTTTTACAGTTCGGTATCAAATTTGTTTGAGATCAACACTACGCAAACCCTAACCCTCCCCCAACCCAAAACTCCAAATACCCTCCAATGCCTAATTGATCTAGATTTTTGGAAACCGATCTCTACCTCCGCCGTATATGCGTGAGTGTTGACGGCTCTTAAGAACCAAATCTAGGCCGTCAACTTCTGCATAAACACATAAAGAATGAGCATCAATAGTAGTGGTAGGAGTTATTACTAATGAATTCCACAAGTATTGGTGAATATTTGTATGCAAGTTCATTAAAGGAGAAAACACACCTCAAGATCAAGGAAATACACTCTCAACCAATCAGGAGCAAGCACGCGGATCCATGGGCCCACAATCGGAAGGAAACTGACTACATTCACTACCAAGCACCCTGTACCCACATGAGGACCCACAGGGCAGCGACCTAGAGCAAAGGTGGTGCGAGAGGTGGTTGTAGGGGGTCGGCAAAACCCCTAGTTCGGTCGAACCGCCCTTGGCTCCTCTCGTCCCCAGCTGACACGTGGCGGTAGTTGACAGTGTCCCTATGGCGGTTGTGGAAGTTCCCCGAATATTCCTGCCCGGAACCAACCCCAAGAGCCTATAAATCAAAGGGGAGGGGTCTCATTTCAAGACACTCCACAAGTGAATCCTTCTCTCCCTCTTAGTTTCAAAGTTAGTGGAGTTAGACTAGAGTAGCTCTCCTTCAGGTTCCAGGTCTTCTTGGAGTCTAGAGTATGGCTCTTGTATTTTACATTCCTAGGTTGACTTTATTCTATTCAAAGTATTCATCTTCTTTATATAGTGTTATGCTTGGTTCTTATATGCATGAGTTAGATTTATACCCTTGCTATGTTGATGTGTTAGGCTTATACGTTTGTATGCTAGTTGTATACCCTTGCTATCATAGTATAGGCTTATATACTCTCATATATGCCTTGAGACCATGCTTCAGTACATACTCTGTGTGCATATATACCTTGTATAGCTTAGTTGATCTAACGGCATCGGTTCAATGGCCATGCTTATGGTGGCTTTGGCCCTTGTCACAATAGCTCGGGTTGGTTGGAGTGTTGTTAACAATGCAAGCATGGTGCTTGGATTGCTTGGATTCATTGGATATGAGTTTGCCCCATGGGTTGCTAGGGGTAGGCGGTAGGTGGTGATAGCCCTATCCGTCCTTCGTAATCTCCCACGTTCGGGTATGCTGTAGGAGTTTGAAAATTAGTAGTAACTTTGCTAGGCGGAACTGGTATGGGTACTGTGTCCCCGTGTGTGCTTGGGTGCATAGGCCTGAGTTCTATACAATGTGTGTGCATGTTATGCTTGTATGATCTATGCAATATATAGGAAATACATATTAACCTAGAGCTAACTCTTAGTCTTTTCTTTAGCTTAGTTATCTTGAGATGATTCCCGTGTGTGTCACACTATCTATCTATCTATCTATCTATCTATCTTACCCCTGCCTTGGGTATTGTCTCTATCCATTTATGGTGTACTCATATGCATAGTAAATTCTTTTGACCTACCAGACTTCCTTTGGGAAATACGATACCCTTGGGAATACTCATGGGTGAAATGTTACAACGGTATATCCGTGAGCTTGCGAATTTATTCGTGATCGTTAAATATACCAACAAGCATTTCTGGCGCCGTTGCCGAGGAAGTCACTGGTTAAAAGATTTTACTTTGTATATGTTTATATTCATAGTTCGTAGATCTTTACTCAAGCAGGCTAACCTTGATATGTCTTCTCTATCTTTGATGTGAAGACAGGTAGTGTATGACTGGTTTCGACTTGCCAACTAATTTTATTGAGAATCTGGAGTCACTTGTGAGAAGGGTATGATCTTGTGTCGTTCCTCCTCAGATTACTCTCTCGGCAGTCGATCCAGCTTCCTTTGCAGCATCTACGTCCAACGCAATGGCCTAGAAGACTCTTCATAAGTATTCCGCTCCCGCAGCCTCTTAGGTGCTGAAAGGCCCTGAGGTGGACACGGGGAATGCAAGCTTCGAGATCAAGACGGGTCTCATTACCATGGTGCAGGCTAGCCCATTCTGTGGGAAAACCAACGAGGACGCGAGCACCCATCTGAAGTAGTTCCTGGAGCTCTGCAGAACCTTCACCATCAGAGGGGTGAGTGAAGATGCTATTCGTCTCCGATTGTTCCCATTTTCTCTTCCTGGGAGCGCGAAGCAATGGTTTTATGTGAGCTGTCCGGAGATTAATACATGGGACAAATGCGCAACAGCTTTCCTCGTGAAGTTCTTTCCATTGGGCATAACGAACTGTGATGGAACCATCCGACTTAAACTGGCTTAAGTGCGCCTAATCACTGTCGGAACAACAATTATAAGAAACACACTTAAAACAGTTTAAATTCGGTAGTCCATCGAGTGTCCCTAGGACGCCTCGAATCATCCACGACTTGAATCGTAGCCACACATCAGGATCGCTTTCACAAAGGGAAAGCATAAACAAATATTACATTTTTACATACATACTAGAGGTATGAATTATCACAAATCATAGATTGAAACAAACTTAAAGTGTAAGTTAGACCATTCTAAGAGTTTCAAACATAAAACAAGTCCGAGGGGTAAAGTAATTAAAAAACTAGGTTTCATTCTAGGGTATTACAAGACCTGTAAAATACCCTACTTCTTCGGGCCTTCCTCTTCGGTTGACCCCTGCTGCGCTTTTGAAAACAATGAAAAGGGATCCCCTGAGTATGAGGGTACTCAACAAGACTGACCCATCTAACCAGTATAGGTAGATTTAAAAATAATGTTTCAAGGAATATGATAGCTTTTTAGTGTACTGGCTGACTCACATTTTTGCGAAAAGCTTACTACTTGTGGAACCTTAGTTTTATTATTTTAATAATGATTAGTTCTTCCCTAACCAGTCTAGGTGAATAAAATATTTTTAATAAATCAAGTGGTAATAAACATCATACAACAATATTATTTCAAGGAAAAACATTATATTCAACTTGTTTACTCTACGATGCTTAAGCGATGATCAAGTGCATTCATAACTGAGAATTGTAGCAATCCGGACCGATTTACATTCTGCTGGAGGTACCTCATCACCAGCCATGCACAACTGATCGGGTTGCGCATAACGACCTTTCGATTAGCCGTACCCAAAGATCGAAAACATAATTACGCGAACCCAGGGATGCACTCCCACATGGGACCCCACGTCTGGCTTGATCTCCATGTGGGTTTTAGGCTACGCCCCTGCCTTTCTTCCACATGCCAAGCACGGGTAATAACATTTCCAATCAAAGAGCCAACTAACCTATCGGGCTTGCTGGTCCCCAAAGACAGTTGATCAGCGGTTAAAACAACGAACGGCCTTAACCAGATTAAGCTTAGTAGATAGAACTACCATCTCTAGCTTCTGTCCACATCTAAAAAATTCAAGGTATTTTCCTTGATCAACATGTATGACAACATTAACCTTAGGTGGTTGAGTACTCCAGGGTGAATCTAAGCATTTCTAAGCATAGGATGGTTACTAATTATTTGAATAGGTTGCAAAGATGTCCTACAAACAAGGTTGGATTATGCACAAGAGTAGGTTTTAATCAACTCCTAGACTTAATGCCTAATAAGGAAATAACCAGTAATTTGGACACATGAATAATAATTTCTGAAATTAGATAGGTGTAGATGCACCGTGGCTTGCCTTGGTTCACAAACAAGTTAGTTTCTTCTGAATATCCTTCAACACAAGGAACCACCTCAATAAATTCGTCAAATTCCTGAGGTTCTTCAGAGAAATCCAAGAAATCCACTATCGAGGCTTTTGGTTCTACGATATGATGCATGCCATAGTTAGATATGCAAACTTTTTGAAATAAAGACTATACAACTTATCTTCATAATAAAGTTGCAAGCCAACACTAATCTACCAATAAAAGATTAACCCATAAATTAATTTCTTAATTAACCTAAGTTAAGCCTTTTTTATTTAGAAAAGCATTATAAATTATTTCTAATCTTAAAACGTAATTCTTATGAATTAGTAAACATTTGTGAATAATAAAACCTTATTCAAAATTTTATACATTTTATAAAGATTAAGTATTTATTTAAATACCTTAATCAAAGGCACTAAATAAATACTTAAATTTTATTATCTTATCCTAGGGTTTAAGAATTTTTAATGCATAAAGGAAAATAAAATACACCTAATAAAAGTGGTTTGACTAATTTTGGACATTTCTTCAAATTATGATGAATTAAATATAAAAATAGAATTCAAATCTAATTTCCAAAATCGTAAACACATTTTTCCCAAAACCCCCTCCAGGAAACTCTAAACCTACCCGGCCCCCACCTAGCCGCTGCAATAGCCACGCGGGCTCGATCAGCAGACGCCTATCCTGACCTTGACCGCAGGTCTGCCGGTGGGTAACCGCAACGGCTCGTCGCCGGCAAGGCCTCTAGCGGCGGGAACACCAC
This sequence comes from Setaria italica, assembly GCF_000263155.2. NCBI lineage: Eukaryota > Viridiplantae > Streptophyta > Magnoliopsida > Poales > Poaceae > Setaria > Setaria italica. The sequence continues at coordinate 18,221,755 of NC_028458.1, read as the reverse complement.
TACTCGACTCGCGTTAACCTAGCGCACCTACTGATGGTGTTCTTGGGGTGGATTGGTGGACGGCTGCAGCGAACGGTGGAAGACAGCGGCGGAGCGGGTGGTGCTAGGCCTACCGACAGCGCAGAGCTCGATGGTGGAGAACTGACGACCACAAGCTGCTCACAGGGCTCCACCAGGACCTAAACTATGTGTCGTTGTCAAGATTTGTGGATCAAGACTTAGACTAGTAAATTTCTTTTATATGCGTAAGGCTTCGGATGGTGGCGTGGGAGACACGGGATTAGACTGGTTCGGGCAAAGGAACGCCCTACGTCCAGTATCGGGAGCTGCTCGTGTTGCCCACGCGGGGTTCTGTAGTAGGGGTTACAGGAGTGCGAGAGAGGGAGCTGATCCCCGGTCTCTTGGATGTGCACTGAGGCTCTAAGTGGGTGTGAGTGTGCTCTGTTCGCTTGAGTGTCACACCCGGTTTTAAAGGTAAAACCGAATGCTACCTATATGTACGCCAGGATCAAGTTTGATACATATAGTGACATCATTAGTGAATAACAGCAACAGTATCACGTAAAAAGATACAAAGACTTACAAAACCATCATAGATATACAGCTTATTTATGGAAACGGAGGCTCCAAACTTCACAGGCAATCGACTGGGGGTTGCGTACGCCTAGAACTCAGCATCATCTTCACAACAACTTCATAGCAGCTTCTTCTTCTGAGGAACGTTGTTTATAGCAAGGGTGAGCACTTGTCGTACTCAGCAAGTGTGAGGAGAATATGAATGCAAGGGTTAAACAAGGAAAGGCTGACTGGTTGACTGCATTAAGCATTTTTAGTTGGTCAATTTTTATTAGCACCTGATTACTAAGGTATAAGTATATACCAACCCACAATTAATATAAACATAAATATAAGCCATAAGCATATGGCACAACCATAACCATAGCATAAACCACAATTTAAGTCCATCTTCAAGTATATTACTCATGTGAGGGTCCAGGCCGCTCTTAACCGTGAGCACGGCTGATCGATCAGTTTTACACTCTGCAGAGGTGGCACATCTTTACCCACAAGTCGCGTAAAAGTTCAAAAGAACTTTAGACCCAACCACGCTTGTGCTGATCAGGCACAATACCACACTTCCGAGGTGTGATTGCATAGGGACGCTACGAGGCCTTTACAAAGATTCATTAGTCAGTGGTAACCCGCTAAGGTTTCGGTGTCTGGCGTGCACCACCCATCCCAGGTAAAATGCAACGACTCAGTCCCCCCTCTTGCCTCATCACGAGTAAGGTCACCCCAGACTAAGGTTTCTAATTAATCAGCCAAGACCAGAGCCATTTAGTCTTGTGGTAGCACTGTTTTCCTAGGTGGTTCTCCATGTTCCAATTAATCACAGTGATCTTGTATTAAAGGAAGGTGTAGCATAAATAAAATAAGTTCATCATCTTTGTTCATTAGAACCACCATAACCCAAGTATAGCAGCTAAGCATAGCTACCCAACAGAAAGGTAAACCCAGGTTGGCAAGGAATAATCACGAAAACTAGGCAAACCTTAATAGGACCCATCAAATTTAATGCAAGCATATGCAATAGTGATTAAACAAAGTTATTAGGACAAAAGTACAAGGACACACTTGCCTTTCTCCAGCGACAAGTTACTTCTTACTGCTCTTCGGCTCTTGCTCACTTGAAACTCTTAATCTTCAAAGCTTTCGAACAGCGATCCTTCTACTCGAAGCAATCACCGGCACAGTCATACAAGTAAACAAACAAATACAACTAAGAGCAGTACACCAAAACAAAAGGAAAGCTTTAAAAGAGCGTACTAACGACAAGGCTCGATCTAAGGTCACGCGAACGTAAGAAACACTTAAAACGGATCTATGGTTGAAAAGATAAAGCTATCGAGAGTTTTGAATTATAAAAGAAAGATAAGAGCTACAAGCTTTATTTATTTTAGTTGAGAAAAGCAATGTAAAGATATTTCAGAGAAATATCCTTAGTTAGAATTAATCAAGTCATATTTATATTTTCATAAGAAAAGACGGTGTAAAGCTTACTCCAATTTTATTTATAAATATTTGAGTACAATTTATGCAAATTAAACATTTAATTTAAAAATAAGATACATGTAGACATCTAAGCGTATAGCTTTACATCTCGAGTTCAACTAAGTAGATTAAATTAAAAACACATTTATATTTATATTAGCCAAATTAATATTTAATTATGAAAACTCGAGATATAACCTATACAGATTTTATTTAGAAAACAAATTGAATAAACATTAATCAAATTGAATTTAATTTATGAAACGCCGAGGTATAACTCTAAGTGGCTTTTAATTGGAAGAATTATTTAGATAGGCATTAAGCCAATTAACTTTAGTTTATGAAAAACCGATATATATCCTAATTGGCTTTTATTTGGAAGAGGGTATGAAGTAGGCATTAATCAAATTAACAATTATTATGAAAAACGATGTTTAACACTAAATAGATCTTATTTAGAGAAGAACTCGTTTGACAGGCATTAATCAATTTTAAAATAAATTTTATTTTTAAAAACATGTGTGAAGGAAAACATTACTACTAACGTGTAATTTACATCATTATGAATCTAACGCAACTTGAACGGACGAAAACGGAATTAAAACGTAGATTCTATGGGTTAAACAAGGTTGTAGGGACCTAAAAGTAATTAACCGTAGACCTCAGGGGTTAGCAAGGAAAATTTGCAAGACACCAGGAATAGTGCTCGCAAAAAGGCTAAAGAACAGGGTTAGTTTTGCAAAACCGCAGGGGCTGGACTGGATTCAAGGAAACTAATAGATCCAGGGGGTTATCTGCTAGTTTGCCAAGACACAAAGGAAAGAGGAAAAATTACAAAGTTCTCCAAGGGCTAAACCGAAAAACAACACTTCATCTTCTTCTCACGCCAGGAGCATGGCGCAGCTCCTGGTCAGCCGCCGTGTTCCAGGCCGGTTCTGCCGGCGCAACGGCCGGGGCCGAGGTCAGGCCAGGGGGGGCGACGGCGCTAGGCGTGCAGCACGCGGTAGCGGCGGCGGGCAGCTGCAGGCGGCGGCGGGCAGCTGCATGCGGCGCGCGGCAGCAACAGAACCAGAAGCTCGGTCTGTTACGGTTGTGCACAGGAACAGAAGAAAGAAGAAAGAGAGAGGAAGATGGGAAAGCCGGAAACGAAGTCCGATCTCGCGCATGAATGGCAAAATGGAACGATATCGACGAGGCGAACAAGATGGTGTGCTCACCTTCGGCAAGAGATGAACAATGGCGGCGGAAAAGCTCACCGGAGTTGGGGAAGACGACGGAGCCGACATCGGATTCATGCAATCCACCGCACCACGGCGTAGAGCTCGAAGAGAGGAACTCCATGGTGGTGTCGGTTTTCGCCGAAAGTCCACGGTTTCGCCGGAAAAGCTCGCCGGAGTTTGACGAAGACCGAAGTTTGACTTCAGATCTACGGAGTTAGGAGAGGTAACTCGTGAAAAGGTTTGTAGATCTGAAATCCTCGCGTCGAGACGAACGCGGTGATATATATATAGGCCACACTCGGAAAAAGATATTTCCGAGTTGACTTTTTATTTTCGGAATTTCTGATTTTATTTATCTGCGCGAAAACAATTCCAGAAATAGCTGGACTCGTTTTCTAAAGCGAGAAAAATACCTAGAAAATTCCGAAAAATCTGAGATAAATCTCAGAGATGGATTGGGATGCAAGGAATCCAAATAAAATACTTGGAGCTCGTGAAAAGGATTTTAGAACCTTCCAAAAATTGGATTTAGCTCTAGGAAAAGGGGAATAAATTTCAGAAAAAGATGAAAAATCCTCACAAGGGTCTGGGCAACATCTAAACGTATTTTCAAACTTTTGCACTCAAGAAACGCCAAGATGCAGCGTTATGAATGCACAGACACAGAATAACATTTTTAATTTATAAAAGCAAACAATTATTTTTCCTATACTAAATTTCCTGTAAAAGAAAATTAAATGTTGGGAAAATTTTAAAATTATGAGAAAATCATTGTTTATTTATTCCTTTTATTCACATCCTGAAATTCGGAAATTTCAGGGTGTGACATTGAGAGAGTCCCCCAGTCTTAGGCCCCCCGGTCCTCCTTTTATAGCACAAGGGGGAGCTCGGGTTACCGGTGAGACCGGGTGTCAGAGGGAGTAAGAAGGATAAACAAAGCTAAGTAAAAATACAACGTAACAGAGGAACAAGTTCTAGGGCCGCCGCCCCTCGCTCCGGCCTCCGGCCTCGGTCAGCACGCCCGTCGAGAGAGGGCAGTTTCCCCCAGATCCTGTCGATGATCTCTCCGGTCGCCATTGCTGCCGAGCATGATGGTGATGTTCAGCCTTGGCGTCTGTGCCCGCCGGGGAGGATGGCCGATTCTGTTATCTTGCTGATCACCCATGAGACGCAGACGTCACGTCCCTGTCATCGGGAGCGCGGGGTGCGAGAACGAGCGGAACGCCCTCCTGGGCCGGACGGCGCGGGCCATGAGTATCTTGTGGCGAATCAGAGGGAGCCGCGGCCACTGCAGCTCGCGCCGAGCGGTCGCGCATGGGTATTCGTGACAGGTTGCGTTGGGAGCGCCAGCCCCTTTCTGCATGCCAGGGCCGCGGCGCATTAATGGTGAGGTCGATAGGGGGACCCACGAGATCCGTGCCCTGATCCTCTGATCCGCTCCCGAGGCAGAAATTTTTCTTGTGGGCCCGAAAGAGTCCGACCCCCATGCCCAGGGTCGGGCGAGGCGGAGTCTTGCGGCGGGGGTCGGGCGCTCCCGACCCCGGTCCACTGGGTCGGGCGAGGCGGAGTTTAGTGTTCAAGGGGTCGAGAATGTCCGACCCCGGAACGCCGGGCCGGGCGAGGCGGAACGTGGCCTCTCCTTCCCACATTGGGCCGACGGCGATCTTGCTACCTTAGGCGGGCCTGGGCCTTTGCGTTTTGTTGTTTCCATGGGCTTAGGGAGATCGTTAATATTTCCCCCAACACTAGCCCCCGAGCTTGTGGTGGAGCGGGGATGCTCCTCCAGAGCCTGCTGTGATCGCCATTGCGGGATCCTCGCGGTTGATCCGGATTAGTTAGGTGACTCGTCCTGTGAGCTACTCGGCGCGGGCGGACTTCTTGTCGTTCCCTTCCGTCTGCGAGCCTTAAGTTGAGAGCACCCGCGTGGCCTTAGGTTGCAAGGCCAGCCCCTGAGCCGCCGCGCGTTGCAGGGGACCGGTCGGAGGTTGGGTCAACTTTTGTTCGTTCCCCCTCAAGCGTCCGTTCGGTAGGTCGGAGGGGGCGAGCCGTGCCATGCTATCCTCGTTGGACGAACCGTGGTGCTCATTGAGCTACTAACGGGTTGATTCGAGTGGGATCCCGGTCCCCGTTCGGGGGGGTCCGGCTTGGGCCAAGCTGGTGGCGTACCCCAGGCTCCGGTCGGCCAGTTCATATAGTTCCCGAGTCCGTTCGGTCGGATCCGGGGGCTCATTGCCTTTCTTCGGGGAAAAACCATGAACTTTGATGCCGGTCCGGACTCGAATGTGAGACTGAGACGCCCTGCGCTGTCGCGCGCCCGGGTGACGGTCGCTAACGGACCCATCTCTTCTCACCCCTCGCTCGGGGTTATCCTGAGGCGGTTGTCGAACCCGCAGCGGGCCAGCCTTCGAACCTCTAGATCGTAATGGGCCGTAGGGGCATTTTCAGTCCCGTATCCCTTTTTACCTTTCGATGGGCCTTGGGCCGAATCGTAGTGGATGTCGCGTCCTGGTCCGAATGTGGAGGATGTCGTGTGCGTGTCTTCCGGGAGACGAAGTGGTGGAGGGTGCCGACTCGCAAATCAAGGAAGGAGAGGATATTTCTACTGCAGATCGTGCGCACGGTTTCCGAAAAGGGAGCGGGCGTGACGGAGGCGTACCTGGCGCCGCATTTATTGCGATAAGGGTGTCTATCCTGCTTTCATCGCGCCTTCCCTATAAAATGAGGACTTCGCCTCGCTGGTTCCGCCCGCTATCTGCCTTCAAACCTTTTCGTCTCCTCGCAAGCCCTAGCTCCTCTGCGCCTACTTCATCTTCCTCCGCCCAGCTCCGCACCCTTTCTCCCCATCCCCCGTCGAGCTCCTCCCCCTCCGGCGATGGGATCCTGGGCGATTTCCCACTTCAGCCCCTCGCGCGTCGAAGGCCTAGTGAGGAAGGGCCTCCTCTGTGAGAGGACGGAGGCGGGTGAGTAGGAGCTTCCGGAGACGGAGCAGGCGCCGGCGCCGCCTGCCGGCTATGTCGTCTCCTTCGCCCACTTCCACAAGAGGGGGTTCGCGACTCCGCCGAGCCTCTTCTTCCTCGGGCTCCTGCATTATTATGGGCTTGAGCTGCAGCACCTCAACCCCAACAGGATCCAGCACATCGCGGCGTTCATCGCACTGTGCGAGGGGTTCCTAGGCATCGAGCCTAACTTCTCGCTGTGGAAGTACTTCTTCACGGTCAGCCTGTACCAGAAGGCGGAGAAGAAGGGGAGCCAGCAGCGGTCGCCCCCGGTGCCGATAGGGTGCGCCGGAATCCACCTCCGCCATACCCGTGCCAAGGAGTATATGGCGATGAAGACCGCGGCGTCCCACAAGGCGTGGCACCAGCAGTGGTTCTACGTGAAGAACTACTCGAACTCCCCCCTGCCGGAGTTCACCGGCCGCGTTATTGAGGCGGCGCCGGAGGTGTGGGCGTATGGCCCGGTTGACAAGGAGAAGAAGCGGATCCATGGCCTGCTGCAGGCCATCGAGCACCTGAAGGGGAGGGGGTTGACCGGAGCCGGAGTCATCGGGGCGTACCATGCCCGGCAGGTGGCGCCGTTGATGATCTGGGTCCGCTCGCTTGCCGACATGACTCCGGGTGCGCCGACCGAGGGCACCATCCTTGCGACGGGTGCGCTCGCCGCCTCCGAGATCCGGCGGCGGATTCGGGAGGCGCTGGAGGACAAGGACGCCGACTACCCGGTGCCCGGGCACCCTCCGATGCGCCCGGACGAGAACTTCATTGACCTGGTAAGGATTTTGTGCGCTAATCTTCTTTTTTCGTGTTTCTTGGTTTGCCGCTCTGACGCGGGGCCTTTTTGCGTTCGCAGGGCAGCATGGCTCGGGTCGTGGACTCGCGCTTGCTGGTGCCGGAGGACGCCGAGCGGCAGTTGCAGAACCGTCTCCTTGCTGAGAAGCAAAAGCGCCGCAAGGACAAGGAGACGGCAAAAAAGAAGAGGAGGGCCGCCAAGGAGTTCCAGCGGCGGCGACGAGGACAGGTCGTGTCGGACGACGATGACGACGATGATGAGGAGGAAGAGGAGGAGGATGACGATGATGAGGAGGAGTTTACCCTGTCCCCCCGGTCGGGCGCGCTCGTTATTCGGGAGACGGGCTCCCAAACGGCCGCGAGGGATGAGGCGGACGGATCATCTGCCCGGGACTTGGTCCCACAAAGCTCTGGGGCCGTCCCCCAGGAGCCGGCGTGAGCCCAGGAGCAGAGGAGCGGCGACAAGCGGCCGTTACTAGACGCCCCGGGGTCGGCGTCCAGCTCGGAGGCGAAGCGCGCACGCCGTCCTTGCGCTGGGGGAATGTAAGTCGAATTTCCTTGCGAACCTTGCTCCTTTCCATACATTGTGTTTGTTTCCGCTGACGTTCGTTGATTGTTTCGCAGCGCCGCCCCTCGAGGCCTCGTTCTGCAGCTGGCGCCCAAGAAGGCGCTGTGGGTGTTGTCCGCCCCTGCAAAGCGGACCGCGGCCCCGCCCGCGGCGAGCGGCGAGGTTCCTGGTGAGGTCGCAGGTCCCACCGCGGAAGTGGCCCCCGTGGCGGCGACTGGTGGAGTGGTGCCGCCGCTGGACGTGGGAGAGGGCGCGGACCCCGCTCCGCCTTCTGCTTCCTCAGCCAACCCCGCGGTGCAGAGTATCGCTCCCTGGGGCCCTCAGGCCGGGAAGGTGATCGGCCTCGACGCCGACGAGGCGGAGGGAACGGCGGCGGTGGAGACGAGGACGGATGTCCCAGCAGCCGTGACGGGGACGGCGGCAGCGACGGAGGGAGGAGAGCCTGCCCCCGCGGCCACGGCAGGAACGGCGGCAACGGGGGAGACTGGGACGCCCGCCCCGGTGGCTGTGACGGAGGAGGCGGTGGCGACGGAGACGGGGACTTCTGCCCAGGGAGCCATGGCGGAGGTGGCACCTGCGGCGGAGGCGGAGGTGCCTGCTCCGGAGGCCCCGACAGGGGCGGAGGCGCCTACCTCGGCGGTCGCGACGGAGGGCGAGGTGGCCACGGGGGCACTCGCTCCGCCGCCTGCGTTGGAGGCAGTGGCGCCAACGGGCGGGCCCGCGACGACCTCGTCGGGGGTAGGTGCGCGAGCGCTGGGACCGTCGGTGAGCCCGGCGGCTTCCGTGGTGGTGGAGCCCGTTTTGACGGCGGCGTCGGGGTCGGCTCCCGCCTCTGCCTCAGCCATTCCCGTTCCCAAGGCATGGAGAGGATCCGTTCTGCATTGGTCGTCTCGTGACGACCCGCCGAGACACCTCTTCACTTTGGATGACGCCACGGAATGGCGCAAGTGGCAGGTGATGCAGGGCGGCCGCGTTAACACCCGCGCGACTCTGTCCTCGGTGTTGGGGGAGCTGGACGGCGTCGTCCTCCCTGGTAGCTAGGTATGATACCTTTTCCGTTGGTGGTTGTCTCCTTTCCATTGCTTTACCGTATTGCTTTGCAGGCTCTCCAAGAATGCAGTCGGGGGAAATCCGATTTCCTCCGGCTGGAGCGGGGGCTCTGGGAGCGCTTCAACTTGGAGAGGTAGCGGACCAGGGAGCTGACCATGCAGGTTGCCGTCGCCCAGCAGGTCATCGACGATCTGCAGAGGCGCGAGCAAGCGGTGGAGGAGGATGCGCGGCGGGCGGAGGCCAAGTTCCAAGCCGTCGTCGATAAGGCTCGCCTCGACCGCGAGGAGCTCCAGGCTACTACTGCCGAGAGGGCCTGCCTTGATGCCGAGGAGCTCGTGCGGCTGAGGGGAGATCTTGATGCCCTTCAGAAGACCGTCGAGCGCATCCGGCGCGAGCGGCAAAAGGCCTGGCAGGAGCAGGACTTCGAGGCGGCCCGGAAGGGCGAGGCCGAGAAGATGGCGGCCGAGCTTGGCGCGGAGGTCGGCCAGCTCCAATCGCAAGTGCAGGGGCTCCAGACTGCTGTGGCCCAGGGGGTCGACCGGGAGCGTGAGCTGAAGGCCTGGTCCGAGGGTAAGACTTCCTTTCGTTTCTTTGTCTCTGTGGTGTTGCGGGGGTTTCTGATTTGGTGGGCCCTTCCGGGTAGTCCTTGCAGACGAAATCGCCCGGCTGAGGGAGGTGCTTGACGCGGAGCGCGCTGAGCACGACAACCTGCGGGATGCGGTCCGCGTCGTCTGCGACTGCCTCAGCGTGGTCCAGGGGGAGGGGATGAGCTCGTTGACGGCTCGTGTCCTCGGGACATACCGCTGGGTGCGCGAGATCGCCATGGAAGCGCTGCACACTGGCGTGAGGCGAGCCTTCGGGGTCTTTAGCTCCCACTACTCCGGCATCAACTTCGCCGGGATGAGCGGAGGATACGCCGCCGGCTACTCCGAGGCTGAGCTAGACGAGATCGATGCGTCGGTGTTCAACTCGGCGGAGGCCTTGGCGAAGCTCTTGGAGGATGAAGCCGTCCCTCCCGAAGATCCCCCGATGAGTTAACTGGATCGGGCTGGCGCCCAAGGTGTAAATATGTTAGTGAAAGACTTGCTTTCTGTGATGGCCACAGAGGCCTTTTCCATAACTTGTCGTAAAAATGTTTCCGATCCTCTTTCTTGTTTTTTGGACTTGGAAAGTTTAGAGCGTGTTGTCGGGCGTGTCAGTAAGCGTTGATGAGTGAAGGCACCATAGCCGCTGGGGCGTAGGTTTTTCGCAGTCCGATCAGTCTTGCCTGAATACCGTTCATGCGCTCTCTCCTTTTCATGCCCGAAAGTTCAGAGAGAGGGTCGGCTCGGAAAGAGAAAGCGTTTTTGAAATGGTGCCAAGTGGCTTGAGCCGAAGTCCCTGATAGCCCCTGAGGGATATGCGGCCCTGAAGCGGAGCCAGGGTCGGATATCCCTGAGTTCGACGTGAAACTTGAATGGGACTAGCTCAAAATTCTTTTTTTCGAAAAAATCTTTAAATTTACAGAAATGTTCATGTACAGAGCTTGGAAATGAGAACTAGGGGTAGAAACGCCCTAGCTGTTTTATGTTCCAAGCATTGCTGAAGATCTGTCCGTCGGTGGTCGCCAGCTTGTAGGTGCCTGGCCACAGTACCTGCGCGACGATGAAGGGACCTTCCCACGGAGGGGTTAGCTTGTGCCGACCCCTGTTATCCTGGACGAGACGGAGCACCAGGTCGCCGATGTTGAAGGCTCGACCTTGTACCTTGCGGCTGTGGTAATGTTGCAAAGCCTGCTGGTACTTGGCCGAGTGCAGCAGGGTCACATCGCGTGTCTCATCGAGCTGATCTTGTGCGTCTTCGAGCGATGCCTGGTTCCCTTGTTCGTCGTATGCTTTGACCCTCGGCGACCCGTACTCCAGGTCGGTGGGTAGGATGGCCTCGGACCCGTAGACCATGAAGAATGGGGTGAAGCCAGTTGCCCGACTCGGGGTTATCCTCAGACTCCAAAGGACTGCGGGAAGCTCCGCGACCCACCGTCCGCTAAACTTTTTGAGGCGGTCAAAGATCCGTGGCTTGAGACCCTGGAGTATCATGCTGTTGGCTTGTTCGACCTGCCCGTTCGTGCGGGGATGTGCCACGGCCGACCAGTCCACTCAGATGTGGTGGTCGTCTCAGAATTGGAGAAACTTCTTCCCGGTGAACTGCGTGCCGTTGTCCATGATGATGGAGTTGGGGATTCCGAAGTGATGAATGATGTCGGTGAAGAATTGTACCGCCTATTCAAACTTGATCTGCGCGACCGGTCGTGCTTCGATCCACTTGGAGAACTTGTCGACGGCGACAAGCAGGTGGGTGAAGCCCCCGGGCGCTTTCTTGAAGGGCCTGATGAGATCCAGCCCCCAGACCGCGAAGGGCCACGTTATGGGAATTGTCTGGAGCGCCTGCGCGGGCAGATGGGTTTGGCGCGTGAAGAACTGGCACCCCTAGCAGGTGCGGACCATGTGGGTGGCGTCGGCGACCGCTGTCGGCCAGTAGAAACCTTGCCGGAAGGCGTTGCCAACGAGGGTTCTTGGCGCGGCGTGATGGCCGCCGGCTCCGGCGTGGATGTCTTGAATCAGTGCCTTTCCCTGCTCGATCGGGACGCAATGCTGGAGGATACCGGTGTGGCTTCTCTTGTAGAGCTCTTGGTCGATGATGACGAAGGATTTGGCGCGACGCGCAACCCTACGTGCCTCCGTTTTGTTCGCCGGGAGCGTGTCGCGGACGAGGTAGTTGAGGTACGGGGCTCTCCAATCGGGCGAGGGGTCGGCCCCCGCCGCGGGGTCTGTAGGGATTTCCATGACCACGAGGTCGTAGGGGTCGGCTTCCGAGATTGAGACCAGCGAAGCGGTGCTGACCCTGTCAGGGCCATTGCCCGAGCCCGGGACAGGTGACGCGCTGCCGACCTCTCCCGGGTCGGGGCCCGAGTTCGGAGCCGGCGGTGCGTCGCCGACCCTCTCTGGTTCTCGATAACGGATTGAGGGCTTGAACTGGTCGCTGACGAAGACACCGTCGGGTGCGGGCTTTCGGCCGGACGCTACTTTTGCCAGCTCATCGGCTGCCTCGTTGAAACGCCTTGTGACGTGGTTGAGCTCCAGCCCGTCGAACTTGGCTTCAAGCTTGCGAACTTCGTTGCAGTAGGCTGCCATCTTGGGGTCATGGCAGCTCCACTCCTTCATGACTTGTTTGACGATTAGCTGAGAGTCGCCCCGGACATCTAGCCGACGGATGCCCAGCTCGATGGCGATGCGAAGCCCGTTGCGACGCAGGAAAATGGAGGCGGATCATGTAACTGATGCGCATGCCTAGAGGAGAGACGAAGACGAGGCCCACTCCGGCACGGGCCCTCATCAACGATCCGTCGAAGTACATTGTCTAGTACTCCTGCTTCTCCGGCGCCGATGGTGTTTGGATCTCCATCCACTCTGCTACAAAATCGGCGAGTACTTGGGACTTGATGGCGGTGCGGGGGGGCGTAGGTGATGCCCTGTTCCATGAGCTCGAGCGCCCACTTCGTGATCCATCCCATGGCATCCTGCTTCTGGATCACTTCGCCGAGTGGGAACGACAAAACAACCGTTACCGGGTGGGAGGTGAAGTAGTGGCGCAGCTTCCTCTTCATGATGAGGACGGCGTAGATGAGCTTCTGGATCTGCGGGTAGCACGTCTTGGACTCGGACAAGACTTCACTGACGAAATACACCGGGCGTTGCACCTTGAGGGCATGTCCCTCCTCTTCTCGTTCCACCACTAGGGTCGCGCTAACCACCTGGGTGGTCGCTGCGATGTAGAGCAGGAGGGGCTCGCCGTCAGTCGGCGGGACTAGGATCGGGGCCTTCATCAGGAGGTCCTTGAGTCGGTCAAGTGCCTCCTAGGCCTCGACGATCCATTCGAAGCCGTCAGTCTTCTTTAGGAGTTGATAGAGAGGGAGCCCCCATTCGCCAAGGCGCGAGATGAAGCGGCTCAGAGCCGCCAAGCATCCCATGACGCGCTGGACTCCTTTTATATTTCGGATTGGCCCCATGTCGCTGATGGCTGCTATCTTCTCTGGATTGGCTTCGATGCCGCGCACGGAGATGATGAAACCTAGCAGCATGCCCCTCGGAACCCCGAAAACGCATTTTTCGGGATTGAGCTTAATACGCTTGTCCCTCAGCCTTTCGAAGGCTAGTTCGAGGTCGGGGACGAGCTGGTCGCCCTTTTTGGATTGGACTACGATGTCGTCGACGTAAGCCTCAACGGTCCGCCCGATGAGGTCACCGAAACACTTCAGCATGCATCGCTGGAACGTAGCCCCCGCGTTTTTGAGTCCGAATGGCATCTTAACGTAGCAGTAGGAGCCGAAGGGAGTGATGAAAGAGGTAGCGAGTTGGTTGGACTGTTTCATCGCGATCTGATGGTAGCCAGAATACGCGTCAAGGAAGCTAAGGGTTTCGCACCCGGCGGTTGAGTCGACTATCTGATCTATGCGTGGCAAAGCAAACGGATCCTTTGGGCACGCCTTGTTGAGACCGGTATAATCAACACACATCCTCCATTTCCCATTATTTTTTCATACAAGAACAGGATTAGCTAGCCACTCAGGGTGGTACACTTCCTTGATGAATCCGGCCGCCAAAAGCTTCTGGAGCTTCTCCCCGATGGCCTTGCGCCTCTCCTCGTCGAAGCGGCGCAAACCTTGCTTTACTGGCTTGGAGCCGGCCTGGATGTTCAAGGAGTGCTCGGCGACTTCTCTCGGAATGCCGGGCATGTCCGAGGGCTTCCACGCGAAAACGTCGCTGTTCGCGCGGAGGAAGTCGACGAGCGCGCTTTCCTATTTGGGAGATAGGGTAGCGCCAATCCGCACGGTCCGGCCGTCGGAGCTGCTGGGGTTGAGGAGGACCTCCTTGACGCCTTCGGTGGCCTCGAAGGAGGTGGCCGATTGCTTGGAGTCGGGCTGGTCCTCGGCGCCCTCCGCGAGCTGGACCGCCAAATCTCCTGTGAAGGTGATGGCCGCAGCGTACTCGCAGCATTCTACGTCGCACTCGTATGCCTTTTGGAAAGACGTGCCGACGGTGATGACCCCGTTGGGCCCCGGCAGCTTGAGCTTGAGGTAGGTGTAGTTGGGGATGACCATGAACTTGGCGTAGCATGGCCGCCCCAAGATGGCGTGGTAGGTTCCACGGAATCCTACCACCTCGAAGGTAAGGACCTCCTTCCTGTAGTTGGAAGGGGTCCCGAAAGTGACGGGCAAGTCGATCTGCCCGAGAGGCATTGCCTATTTCCCTGGCACGACGCCGTGGAATGGCGCCTTGCTGGGGCGAAGGCGGGAGCGGTCAATCCCCATGACGTTGAGAGTCTCGGCGTAGAGGATGTTGAGGCCGCTGCCTTCGTCCATGAGCGCCTTGGTGAGGCGCGTCGTGCCGACGATAGGGTCGACGACGAGAGGGTAGCGTCCCGGGTGCTGGACGCGTCCCGGATGGTCGGACCGGTCGAAGGTGATGGCGGACCTCGACTAGTTGAGGAAGGCCGGTGTCGCAGGCTCGGCCATGTAGACCTCGCGGCGCTCTAGCTTCTGACGGCACTTGGAGTCGTACGCCGCCGGGCCGCCGAAGATCATGAAGAAGCCGTCCACCTTGGGGAAGCCGTCTTCCTTCTCCTCATCGTTCTTCTTCTCCTCGTCGGGCTTCCGTTTCCGGTTGCCTTTCACCAGGTTGCCTACGAAGTACCTCTTAATGAGGTTGCAGTCCTTGTAGGCATGCTTCGCGGGGAACTCATGGTTCGGGCACGGTCCCTCGAGCAGCTTGTCGAAGAAGCCGGGAGTGCCCTCTGGAGGCGGCTGCCCTCGCTTGCGTTCAACAGCAGCCACGAGGGGAGCCTCGCGCCGCTGCTTGCTCTTCTTCTTCTGCTGCTGGCGGTTGGAGGTGCCCTCGTCAGCATCCTCCTCCCACTTTGCCTTGCCCTTGGAGCGGTCGAAGTTTGCTCCAACGACCTCTTCGCCTGAGGCGTAGCTGGTGGCAATGTTGAGGAGCTTCTCCGTGGTCCGCGGGCCTCGGCGCCCTAGCTCGCGGACGAGGGGACGGCAGGAGGTTCCTGCCAGGAAGGCCCCTATGACGTCGGCGTCCGCGATGTTGGAGAGCTCGGTGCGCTTCCTGGAGAAGCGTCGGATGTAGTCCCAGAGGGACTCGTCTGATCCCTGGCGGCAGCTCCGGAGAACCCACGAGTTGCCGGGGCGTGTGTACGTGCCCTGGAAGTTTCCTACGAATATCTCCTTTAGGTCGTTTCGGCTGCAAATCTGGCCCGAAGGGATATGTTCCAGCCAGGCTCGTGGCTCGTGCCGAGTCAGCCAGAAAGAGTGGAAGGTTGCGGATGATGAACATGTCATCGTCCGCCCCACCGGCCTGACATGCAAGCCGGTAGTCGCTGAGCCATACCCCAGGGTTCGTCTCCCCCGAGTATTTGGCCACATTCGTTGGTTGCCTGAAGCGCGGTGGAAACGGTGCGTTCAGGATGCGCGCGGAGAAGGCCCGGGGCCCTGCCGGGTCGGGGCTCGGGCTGCGGTCTTCTTCGCTGTCGTAGTGCCCGCCGCAGTGGATGTGGTAGCCGCGATCTACCCCCTCCTCCCTGTTCGCGTGGGAGCACCTCCGCACGTCCAGGGTGTCACGGGCGTCGCGGACAAGGCCGACGTGTCGGTGAATGGACCGAGCCCCGCCTCCCGTGGGCGGTGGTGTCCGTCGAGCGGGAGCGGCCTGGTTTGCCCTAGGAGGAGGCTGGTGAACAGACTCCCCCCGCCTCTCCGGGGGTGCATCGGGCGCTGCCCTGCTGGCGTTTTGCTCGCGTCGTCGGGACGCGAAGCTTTCCGCCTGCTGAACGGCGGCGCACTCGAGTAGGTTGCGCACCTCCTGGCGCGCTTGACGCTCCTCGGGTGTCGCCGACTCGGGGAGTCGTCAGAGTAGGGCTGCCGCGGCGGCGATGTTCTGGCTGGCGCGAGCGAAGAGCTGAGGGCATTCTTCATCCGCGCAGATGCGCTGCTGGATGTCGCATGCCCGTTGTCGTGCCCCGCCTTCGTTGCGGGGGCGCTCGACCTCCTGGCGGGACGCCGCGCGCGCCTCTGGCTGCCGGGGTCGCACCCGGGCCTTGCTAAGGGCTCCAGTCGTAGCTGCGGCGCACGGTGGGGGAGTCCTCTGCCTCCCTTCGGCGCCGTCATCATTGGACCCCTCGGAGTGTACGTCGGCCATGAAGCACTCGCGCGTGGGGTGGTGGCTCCCGTTGTCGGAGCCGGCATCGGAAATCATCCTCGCCACGCCTGCGAGCTCGCGAGCGACATGTTCATGGACCGCGTCAGGAGGCGACCGTAGGTCACCGCGGCATTGCGCAGTCCGAAGAGCCGCCCTCCTGGGAAAGGCCCTCCAGCGTGCGCCTGGCCGCTCGCTGCTGTCCCGGCGGCGGAGCCGGGGATGGTGGGCGAGCGAGCAAGACGAGGAGAGGGATCAGCTCGATCCCCTCCCCGGTGGCGAGGAAGTCCAGACTCCCGAAGCGGATCAAGGAGCCCGGAGCGAAGCTGGCGTCGTGGCTGGCCATCTGAAGCCGGAGATGTACGCGCAAAGGTCCCCTACCTGGCGCGCCAACTGTCATTGTCAAGATTTGCAAATCAAGACTTAGACTAGTAAATTTCTTTTATGCGCGTGTTGTTGTCAAGATTTGCGGATCAAGACTTAGACTAGTAAATTTCTTTTATGCGCGTAAGGCTTCAGATGGTGGCGTGGGAGACACGGGATTAGACTGGTTCGGGCAAAGGAACACCCTACGTCCAGTATCGGGAGCTGCTCGTGTTGCCCACGCGGGGTTCTGTAGTAGGGGTTACAGGAGTGCGAGAGAGGGAGCTGATCCCCGGTCTCTTGGATGTGCACTGAGGCTCTAAGTGGGTGTGAGTGTGCTTTGTTCGCTTGATAGAGTCCCCCCAGTCTCAGGCCCCCTGTTCCTCCTTTTATAGCACAAGGGGGAGCTCGGGTTACCGGTGAGACCGGGTGTCAGAGGGAGTAAGAAGGATAAACAAAGCTAAGTAACAATACAACGTAACAGAGGAACAAGTTCCAGGGCCACCGCCCCTCGCTCCGGCCTCCGGCCTCGGTCAGCACGCCCGTCGAGAGAGGGCAGTTTCCCCCAGATCCTATCAATGATCTCTCCGGTTGCCGTTGCTTCCGAGCATGATGATGATGTTCAGCCTTGGCGTCTGTGCCCGCCGGGGAGGATGGCCGATTCTGTTATCTTGCTGATCACCCGTGAGACGCGGATGTCGCATCCCTATCATCGGGAGCGCGGGGCGCGAGAATGAGTGGAACGCCCTCCTGGGCCGAACAGCGCGGGCCATGAGTACCCTGTGGCGAATTAGAGGGAGCCGCGGCCACTGCAGCTCGCGCCACGCGGTCGCGCATGGGTATTCGTGACATGTTGTGTTGGGAGCGCCAGCCCCTTTTTGCATGCCAGGGCCGCGGCACATTTATGGTGAGGTCAATAGGGGGACCCACGAGATCCGTGCCCTGATCCTCCGATCCGCTCCCGAGGTGGATATTTGTCTTGTGGGCCCGAACGAGTCCGACCCCCGTGCCTAGGGTCGGGCGAGGCGGAGTCTTGCGGCGGGGGTCGGGCGCTCCCGACCCCAGTCCCCTGGGTCGGGCGAGGCGGAGTTTAGTCTTCAAGGGTTTGGGAATGTGCGACCCTGGAACGCCGGGTCGGGCAAGGCGGAACGTGGCCTCTCCTTCCCACATTGGGCCAACGGTGATCTTGCTACCTTAGGCGGGCCTGGGCCTTTGCGTTTTGTTGTTTCCATGGGCTTGGGGATATCGTTAATATTTCCCCCCAACACTATGCGATGCGCTCCCAAACCAAGGTCCACCATGGCCGGACCAAGGTGCTCCACGACGGCAGCCATGGCCGAGGCATGCGCACGGTGGCGTAGGAGCTCCAGCCAACCCGGCCAGGCTCTAGCCCAACAAGCAGCACACACACGTCCTATGGCTCACGCTTGACACAATTGGACCCTAAGATGATGCTGACAACCACGGCGAGGTACGACTCCATGGCGGCGGCTTACCAAAAAGCAGAGTGGCAGCCGACACTGAAGAAGATGATGGCGGGAAGACACTGTGGTGGATGGGGCTAGATGGCGACTGGTGGGACAGATTCAGGAAGTCAAGATGGTGGTTCTGGCGGAGGGGAATGGCCGGCAGCGGTAGGATGGTGGTGGAACTCGTCAGCAACCCAGGGGCGGTAAAAAGGAAGCGGCGCGGTGAAAGGATAACTCCGGCCGGCGGGAATGGTAATTTATGCAAAATTTTACTGCCTTCCCGACCGCCACCTCCTGCCTGCTTGCCGGGTTCACGTCGCACACCTGCGCCGGCACGTGGCACGGTGACACCGCTTTTGCCATCAGCAGCAAACAGCTGTGTGGCAGCAGCCCAGCTCTGCTCTCCCCCTTTCTCTCCCTAATTCCACCCGAAAGTCCAACCAATCTTGCACCCGATTTCCAATTCAAGCTCCACGATTTCCTTTAAGCAAACTTGTAGAGGATCCTTTGAACTTCATTTTATAGATTCACAGTTTGAGCTCTAGATCGCTCCATCTCACGAATTTGAGCCCTGAAATTCAGCTAGGGTTTGGTCTGTCAGTGTTCAAGTGAATGCCTCATTCAGTTTCGTCAGAGAGCCTTCAGACAGCAGCTGTGCTTCAACTTTGAGCTCAAATTTAAATGTTCAAACCAAACTTCTCTTGTCCAAGAGCTACTGCCAATTGTCAACCACTTGTTCTAGATCCCATTTTGCCTCTTATGGCCCATTATTTACATGTAGAAGTTTTCACAACCCTAAGCCAAACTTGGCCATTTTCATTGTCTTTAGCACTGAAATGGCCATTGCCATTTAGTTTCAATAGTCAACACTAGATAGTGAAACCTTCAAACTTTGGGCTCCAAGAAAAATTTGAATTCTTTCTTTTCTTTGTCCAACAACCTACCCAAGATGTTCACTGGACATCAAAGTCCACTTGCGGTCCAAAACAATTCAAAGTTTATATGAAAAATCCTGCAAAAATTAATTTCAAAGTTGGATGACTGTCACTGTTTTCAGACATGAACATTTTCAGACAGTGAATAGTAACTCAAGTCAACCACCTTTGACTATGCATTTGAGGTGTCTATGACTTGAATTTGACTTCAAACTTTATTCCTTTGAATTCTAAATACCATCAAAGCTTGATTCACATTTTTGTCAATTTTTTTTCCAAATTTGAACTTTGAATTTGAATTTTTGGTCAAATTTGACTTTGGCCCGTAATACTTCCTTTTACTCCAAATTTCACCACTAACATCTTAATGACCATTCTTAGGCTTTTAACAACCCTGGTTGTGACAACCTCTCCCCCTTAAAAGAATCTCATCCCGAGATTCCAAGTGCTAGATTCTTTCTTGAGAGTGGAAAGGAAAATGCGTCATACAACTTTGCTTTTACAACTTCATAAGAGAAATTTGGGAACTGCTTGTATACATCTGTCTACCTGATTTCAAGCCTCTTCAAACAGCTTTGGGTACTTGGATTCCAAACTCTCTGCTTGTTCCAAAGTAGCCTCATCCTTGGTATGATTCTTCCATTGTACCTTGTAAAACTTGATACTCTTAGTACGAGTATCTCATGTTTTTTGATCCAAAATCTTAATTGGCCTCTCCTCATAAGTTAGATCTGGTTCCAACTCTAGTTCTGGATCTTCTAATACTTCTTCTGGAACTCTCAAGCATTTCTTGAGTTGAGATACATGAAACACATCATGTATAGAGGCAAGTTGGTTAGGCAATGAAAGTTTATATGCAACAGGATCTTTCTGTTTTAGAATTTCATAAGGACCAATATACCTTGGAGTCAACTTCCCTTTAACTCCAAAGTGTTGTACTCCCTTCATTGGTGACACTCAGAGATACACAAAGTCTCCAACATTAAAGACTTAAGGGTCGTCTCCTTTTGTCAAAATAGCTTTTCTACCTAGATTGGGCTATTTCTAGATGCTTACGGATCTTTCAAACCTTTTCTTTAGTTTCAATAACCAAATTCGATCGAAGATGTGCTCTTTCTCCTACTTCTGACCAATCAAAGGTGTTTTACACCTTCGGCCACATAAAGCTTCAAACGGTGCCATCTGTATGCTAGATTGATAACTATTGTTGTAGGAGAATTCTGCCAGAGGGAAACATTCATCCCATTTCTTTAAAAAAGTGATGACACAAACTCTCAGCATATCCTCTAGTATCTGGATGACCCTCTCAGTCTGACCTCCAGTTTAAGGATGGTAGGCGGAACTTCTGATAAGCGTAGTTCTCATTGCCTTATGCAACTGTTCCCAAAATCTAGAAACAAACTGAGAGCCTTTTCTTTGTCCAACAACCTGCCCAAGATGTTCACTAGACATCAAAGTCCACTTGGGGTCCAAAACCTTTCAAAGTTTTTATGATAAATCCTCCAGAAATTAATTTCAAAGTTGGATGACTGTCACTATTTTCAGATTAGAACATTTTCAGACAGTGAATAGTAACTCAAGTGAACCACCTTTGACTATGCATTTGAGGTGTCTATGACATGAATTTGACTTCAAACTTGATTCCTTTGAATTATAAATATCTTCAAAGCTTGATTCCACATTTTTTCAAATTGTTTCCAAATTTGAACCTTGAATTTGAATTTTTGGTCAAATTTGACTTTGGCCCATAATACTTCCTTTTACTCCAAATCTCACCATTAACATCTTAATGACCATTCTTAGGCTTTTAACAACCCTGGTTATTACACCAACGCCTTTCGTGGAAAGATTTTGAGTTTCCAGCAAGCAGCTACAGAGTTAATTCCCGAGGCGTGGGAAAGGCTTCAGGAGTACATTCTAGCCTGTCCTCATCACGGGATGGATAATTGGCTCATTCTTCAAAACTTCTACAATGGGTTGACTCCAACAGCTTGAGGCCATGTTGATGCTGCTGCTGGAGGAGCCTTCTTCTCACTTACCATTGATGCTACCACAACATTGATTGAGAAGATGGTCTCTAACCAAGGATGGAGCAATGAACGACTCCAACCCCGTCAGAGAGGTACACATACCGTCAAGAAAGCGGACATGCTTACCGCTAAGATGGACCTCCTCATGAAGAGATTGGATGACTACACCAAAGAGAAAGCTGCCATGCCCAACACTGTCCAAGCTATGGATTGTCACATCACATGTGAGGTTTGTGGAAACACTGGACACTTGGGGAATAATTGCCCCGAGACTCAAGAGGTAGTGTTGTACATGAACGGCAACAATAACGGATATCTTCCACAAGGAAGCCAAGGGTGGAATCAGCAACGCCCTTACCAAGGAGGTAACAAAGGTAATTCTTTCAATACAAACCAACCCTCCATCAGAGATCTCGTTTTTGGGCAAGCTAAGGTCAATGAAAGCTTCACTAAAAAGTTAGCTGCCAACAAGAAAACCTTATAGAGCCTCAACATAAAACTTGATGGTCTTTCTTCTACATCCAAGAACCAGCTGAGTTTAACAAAATGCTAGAAATCAAGTTAGCTCAGTTGGCCACTGCTGTTCCTTCTACTGAGATTGGGAAGATCCCAGGGCAACCCGAGTCTTCTCGTGAAAATGGTAGTGCGGTGACCACAAGAGGGGGTAAGACCACTCGCAATCCACTGTATCCTAACCATGCAGGAAAGAACAAGGGAGACACGAAGGAAGTTGAGGCATCCAGTGAAGGCCACTCCAATATGGAGGAGCCACCCGAGGTAAGAAAGGTGCCCGAAAGAAGGAAGGCGCCCGAGAGGAAAACAACACCACATGAGTTTTTCAACACCAACATCTTGTCGTTCCCCCAGAGTAATAGGAAGTCGTCCGTGGATGAGCAATTCTCTCACTTTGTGGAAATGATCCAAAAGATCCACATCAATGTTCCACTGCTGGAAGCGATGCAGGTACCCACATATGCACGATATCTAAAGGACATCCTCAGCAGCAAGCGACCAATGCCCACTCGGAGGTGGTGAAGCTTACGGAAGAGTGTAGAGCAGCTATACTCAACCTGATTCCTGAGAAGAAGAAAGATCCGAGGTGTCCCACGATCACTTGTATGATCGGGACACATCACTTCGACCATGCCCTCCACGACCTTGGAGCCAGCGTCAGCATCATGCCCAAGGTATTTTTTGGTCACCTCAATTACACAGACTTGTCTCCAACTCCTATGCAGCTGCAGCTAGCCGAGTCATCGGTTCGGTACCCAGCAGGAATTGCTGAAGACATTCCTTTGAGAATCTGGGATTGCTTCATGCTTGTTGACTTCTTGGTGCTTGATATGGATATCAATAATGAATCACCGCTCATCCTTGGGCGCCCATTCCTTAGCACCATGGAGGCACGTATTGATGTGTGGGCCGGAGTAATCTGACTCCACATTAATGGCAAGGGGGAGAAGTTCGAATTCCGTCCAAGGAAGGAGCAATGCTCTATGATCAAGAGCAAGCAGGGAATCAACACTCATAGCAAGGAGGTTGAAGTGACACCCCCTGGGAATGGACAGCCTCATATAGTTCATGAAGAAGTGCATGGATATTGAGCAACGAAGAACGAGTATGTTGCTGGGGTAGCAATTCGACTCGCAGCCCCGAAAGTCCAAGAAGCCACCAACCACGCCAAGGAAACCTCAGAATATCAAGAAGGTGTGGCGGAAGGTGGAACGAGCATCTTCATCCACTTCTCCAGGATGGGATGCCGAGTGGTAAACACGACGGAGAAGAGTCTCCCTCGTCGGACTCAAAATGGTGAGCCCTTCGCCGAAAGGTAAAATCGGTAGTTATCTCATATTTCCCTTTCAAAATTTTGATTTTCCCTATCATTTGATTTTTCCAAATGCATATTTGATTTTTCCAACCCACATTTGCATGTTCAAATTCTTCTGGCCATTTTTCCCTTTTCATAAAAAATTCTAAAAATAATTTTTGAGTTAAAATCTCTGAAAAATCTTTTTAGCATTTATTGAGTAAACTTTGGCCAAGGCACCCAGGCATAATGTCATGTAGTCGTTGGGGAGCCATGGGCCAAAGCTGTCAGCAAGTGGGGCCAGCCTAGGGTCGGCCAAACCCAGGGGTCGGCCAAACCTAGGGTTCAGCCTAACCCAGGTGACCATTGCTGGGCCCCAGCTTTGGCCAACGACTAGTAGCCGTTGCAAGTGGTTGGGATCCGACCATTTGCGATGTTTGCTCTATAAATAGATGGGCTGAGGGGGTGATCTTCACCCATGCAACACATTTCATTCACTCTCTCCCTCTCTACTCTTTGCTCTTGAGTTTTCTTGGAAGTTTTGCTCAAAGTTGAGTGCAAAAAATCTCTCTCTTGATTTCTTTGCTGCAAGATTAGAGGAGCAACGTTCGGTTGCAAGCAAGAGTTTCATTCAATTACACTAATGTAACATGTTTTGAGTTGCTCTTGTGTTTCCTTTATCTTCGGTGGCAAGCATGAAGCTGGTTGCCGGTGCGTTCAGGAGGATGACGGGTTCAAGCTCGTCCCATTCGCGGTCTAGCTCAAGCTCTCCTCACTTCTCCAAACCAACACCGAGCCCATCCTCGATGGACTATGAAGAAGAGCAAGCTAAATTGCAAGTCGATTCTATGGAGGTGGACGCAAGTGATGCCTCCTACCTCAACTTGCAAGGCGATCGAGAGAAGCAAGCCTACACTATCTTCAAGGACCGGGCCTTCGGTCACACCAAGGCCTATGACCTGGAACTTTTGGAGAAAATAGGTATGGATATCGACTTCACCTTTGTGTGGTCTACTATTGGGTGGGATGAGTTTTCGTCGGTTGAGGAGCTTGGTTCTCGGCCCCTCACCGTTCAGTTTCTTTGCACTCTTCGAGAGGTGACGAATGATGTTTATTTCCAACTCTTCGGGATGGAACACCATTTTACTTGGAAAGAGCTTAGCCGTCACTTTAGTTTTAGTCCTCGTTGCACTATTTCTCTTGACAAAGCTTGTTGTGGTTTTTCTTCACATGGTTTTTGGGGTGAAATTTCCAATCAGATTGTCCATGGTAAATTTGCACCTCGGTGCAATGAGATTCATAATCCAACTCTTCGATTGATGCACAAGTGGTTGGCCATCACTCTCTTTCCAAGAGAGGATGTTAAGGCCGTGTGCAACGATGAGTTAATAATTTTATATGCCATGGTCAAGAAGATCAAGATCTCCCTCGTCAAGGTGATGGTTCGGCAATGGTTTGGGAATTTTAAGATAACGAGTCCCATTGAGTGCACTTCTTTGATCACTCGTACCGCTACGAGGATCGGGGCTCTAGAGGGATTACTATTCCTTTCATTGAGATGCCTCGTCCTCACATCGGCAAAGTGTATTTGATTTATGGCCACACACTCAAGAAGGGTTCGGATGACTCTTTGGTTTTCTTCTTTCTCGGCTATACAAATGAGATCCCATTACCTAACCTAGGGCTTCGTTTGTATAATTGCCGATCGCTAACCATGCCTCTTGAGCCACAAGAGGAAGCTCGCAGGAGCAATGTTTCTGGTGGCAGGATGACCAGGAGCATGTCAAGGAGTGCAGCCATGCAGCAACCACCAATACCACAGCCACAGCTATAACCTCCTGTACCTATAGTGCCGGTAGGATGGGCTCCGACTGGGTACATGCCCGGGGTTAAACCCGGATATGCTCCTGGTTGGGACCAGCCCTCTTATCAACACGGGGCAAGTAGCTCGGCGTGGCAGAGTGCGAGCAGTGATGAGTGGGCCTAACTGATCCATCGGGATCGGTCCACTAGTTCTAGCTCTGGTGGTGTTCCTTCAACATCCACCGCTCGACGCTCGTTCTCAGCTCGAGACCACTCTGGTCTTACTCAGCAGCTGGGTGAGCTCACCGTGCGTACTAGCGACATGGAGGAGTCGCTGAACTAGCACATCCAATCCACTCAGGATTGGTAGTGACAGACGGGTGAGAGGATCCACGAGATGGAGCAGTTCTAGCGGCAGCAGCGAGAGGAGTTACAGGCTTACTTTTTTTGGACGGGGTACAACCCCAACCAGTAACAGTGAGCATGAAGCTAGCTTGGGGGAGGACCCCCCACAGAAGAGCTAACTTGTATCTTTACCGTTTTCAGAATATGCATGATAAAAACAAATAAAAATCTAAAAAACTAAAAAGACCAAAAAAAATATGTACTACTTTCCTATGCACGGTAAGAATGTTTTAATTCTCCATGGTTGAAATGATGAATAGTTGCTCTGTTTATTTCCTCCCATATGTCTTGCTACAACTTAGTATCCTACCTAAGTTTTGAGTTTATTGGCTTGCATGATCAAACCTTATCTTGAAACTTGTGGGTAGCAAAAAGCATGATCCAAGTCTAGGTTGTTGTTAGATATGATATGGTAGAATAGAGCTGCTATGATCTTGTTCTACGTGATGCTTGATATCCGGAGTTTTATTTTTGAAAATGCTAAAACGATAAATTCCTGAATGATGAGAAATTCATATCCAAGGCCATATGTGATCCTATTACATAGCCTCCACATATGCAACTTGTTTTCTCATTGAGCTTTGTCAAATTGTTGTGACCCTTGACGAGAAACTTGTCGTACTCCCATGATCAAGATCACGTACACACCACCACCATATGCTAAACTTCTACACTGGAAGTTAGCAATCATATCATTTCATTCATCCACAAAATAAAGCTCCATGTTTTTCTATGACCACTCTCTCCAAAGTATCCTTGCAAAAGAGACTTGGGCTATGCAAAAAGAAATAAAGTACATGCTCATGAAAGCATGATGAAAAAAAAGAGAAAGAAAGAGAAAAAAGATAGCCTATGTCTCAAAAGAAAGAAAGCAAGGAGAGAGAAGGATCGTACAAAAAGGAGTCCATACACCATCCACCATATTCACCATCCACACACATGCACATCTTGATTAGGTTGTATGGCTTGCTTCTCCAAAGGATCCAGTCTTTGACTCAGCAACAAATGAGGAACATGTATGCCTTCATTCTTTCCCACCTACAGCTCCACATATAAGCCTATTAGGAGTAGGTTGTGAAAGAAAGGTAACCCTATGCCTTGGTGAGGAATCATACACATTGAGCGATCCGACAGTATCATTTGAGGAACTTTGATTTCTTTTGAAAAAAATTGCAAAACCTCCGGATTGATCGCTGATCAAAGGATGAGTGAATGGTGTTCTATAAAACCGTTCTAGCTCTCAACCACCCAAGACAAGGTGAAGCTACATGCCCCACAGAAGTAAGGCAAGAGGTAAGATCAATGCCAACTTATTCAATTCTTGGTAGAATATTTTGTTGTAGGCTTGGCATAAGTTAGGAATACAACAAAGTAGCAACTCCTGATCAACCAGCCTAAGTCTTAGTATTTGCTCAGAACGAGCAAAGGGATAGCTTGGGGGAGTTTTTGACGGTTGTTAAGTACCAAATATGTCCGTCAATATACTCAAGAATAAAGGAGGATTGGCATTTACTACACGTATATTTGGTTTCGAATAATGTAGTTCCACTTGTCCTTGGAGAACATTTGGTCAATGGGAGGTCGCCACGTGTGCATCCCATGGATTGAAGGGCCAACAAACTACCACAACCGCCTCAATCCACCGGATAACGCACGCAACCACCATTGAGACCCACATGTCAGACTACCACGCGAAGGCGGTTGCGAGAGGGGCCAGCAGGGGTTCGGCCAAACCCTTGATCGGTGGAACCGCCTCTGGCTCCTCTTGTGATCTGCTTCCACGTGACGACTGGTGGTGACTCCCCTACGTCCGTTATGGGATATTCCCAAAAGATCCCCTATCAGAACCACTTGGAGCCTATAAATATGAGGGGAGGGGCTCCATTCTAGGACACACACACAACTAGTGATTCACTCTATCCCTCTTAGTTTCCAAGTTAGTGGAGTTAGACTAGAGTAGCTCTACTTCAAGTTCCAAGTCTCCTTGGAGTCTAGGGTATGGCTCTTATATCTTTTATTCCTAGGTTGACTTTATTCTATTCAAAGTATACATCTTCTTTATATAGTGTTGTATTTGGTTCTCATATGCATGAGTTAGATATATACCCTTGCTATGCTGATGTTCTAGACTTATACGCTCGTATGCTAGTCGTATCCCCTTGCTATCGTAGTATAGGTTTATATACGTCCATGTATGCCTTGAGACCATGCTACATGTTATACTTTGTGTGCATATATATCTTGTATAGCTTAGTTGATCTATGCTACGGCATCGGTTCAATGGCCATTTCTATGGTGACTTCAGCCATTGATACAATAGCCCGGTATGGCTAGAGTGTTGTTAACAATGCAAGCATGATGCTTGATTGCTTAGCCTCATTGGATAAGAGTTTGCCCCATGGGTTGCTAGGGGTAAGCCGCAGGTGGTGACAGCCCTGTTGGTTCCTCGTAATCCCCCATGTTCGGGTATGTTGTAGGAGTGTCTGCCTGGGTGCATAGGCCTGAGTATATATGTTATGCTTGTATGATCTGTGCAGTATATAGGAAGTACATATAAACTTAGAGCTAACTCTTAGTCCTTCTACCTAGCTTAGTTATCTTGAGATGATTCCCGTGTGTGTCACACTACTCTTCTATCATTATCTTACCCCTGCTGTTCCCCAGCAACGACGCCAGAAAGCTTGTTGGTATATTTACGACCACGAATAAATCCGCAAGCGCACGGATATACCGTTGTAGCATTTCACCCAATATTATTCCCCTGGTATCGCATTTCCCAAAGGAGGGCCTATAGGTCAAGAGAATATAGTAGGGATATGAGTGTACCACAGCGGGAGTTCCGACACATTCAAGGCCTCTGCTAAATAATGAGAGAAGATTTGTATGAGACACTATGCACTCCCCCCTCGAGGCCTCACCCCATCCGGAAGAGATATAAGTTAGCTCTATGAAATGATGGCTTTTCGTATTGCTACGTATATGTGGCTGGCTTAACTGAATAATTCTGTCATCGCATGCATGCTTTGATTACATTGTGGCATCTTGAAATTTATGTACCTGTAGCGCTCCTACTAGAGTCACATTATCAAC